>NC_134357.1:130806012-131058512 GCF_048569485.1 Anomaloglossus baeobatrachus
TAAAATAACATTACACATAAAGGACATTTCATAACATAATAATATACAGAAATTTTGCATGAACCAACACAACCACATTTCTGTGTCAAATGGGTTATAAGGCATCCTCTAAACATAGAAGGAACATTACTTCTCAGGAAAAAAAAATCCGGAAGAACACTTGTTCACTGTCAAACAAAGCTTTAAGGCTTAGGAAAGTTGAAAAAAATTAGCTATTGTTTTTCCATTCACCACATAGTGTCAGCAAGGACAAAGTATTCTTTTATGGAAAGAAAAGGTAATATTACATTAAGTGTATTGTGTTCTGTGAAGGATAAACTGCCGCCATTTACATGTACAGTTATAGATGAAATGTAAAAAAATCTAAAGAATAATTCATCGGTTTGTGTAATTGTAATTTGTAATGCCCATTTTGTAACGTAACCTCATTGTACATCACAGCCCAACATCTCCCTGCTCCCTGCAGAGCGCACGTGAGATGTTGGGTTGTGATGAGCGGTGAAACGCCGCCCACAGCCCAGTCACTCAGGAAGACTGCAGCCCTCCTCAGTTGACATGACCTCACCGGACATCAGAGGTCACGGAGCCCAGGGGGTCAAATGAAGGGGGTGAGTGGACTGCAATAGTGCCGCTAACAGGTACTATTGGCAACGTAAAGTATTTGAGAGAAACTTTGTTTGTCAACATAACATCGATGTGGCCAGTAATGAAATTGGGTGAACCACCCCTTTATTATAGATAGTAGTTGAAGTAGTCTCAACTACTTTATCCAAGGCCCCCTTCACGCATCAGTGTTTCTGACACATGTGACATCCGTATGTGTGACACTTTTTTCACGGATACCAGATGTACCCATTATAACCTATGGTGATCTTCACATGTCCATGTTTTCACCGTAAAAAAACACACATGTGTCCGTATGAACCACACGTGTGTCTATATGAACCTTACGGAGACATGTCAGGTTTTACGGCAGCAGGACAAACAAGAGCTAATACAAGTCTATGGGTCCCAGTAAACACGTACAGCACACAGATGGCATCATATGTGCCATCCATGCCCTGTACATGTTTAACATTGGAAATATAGGAGAAGCTTTGTAATTTGGTTTTCTATATCCATACTGGAAAAACACAAATGACACATTTTTAAAAATGGACACATGGATGCTCAAAACGAGCCATGCCACGTGTACATGTTTTTATACGGACGCGTGAAGGGAGCCTGTTGCTGCAAACAATTTCAGATCAATTAAGAAGCTACAAAGTGTAAATGTACCTATGCAGTATAGGAATTCAGATAGGTTTCCCCATAAGGGAATGCTATATTTAAAGATTAATAGATTCCCATGTCAACTCTATATATTCCCCCTTCTTTACCTTGATTTATAAAGAGAAAACTTTATTGTAACAGGGTCCTGAAATTTGGTAGCTTCCTCCAAATTCAACCAAATGCCTTTCGGGACAAATAATTTTTTGACTTTCAGATTAACATTTTCCAATATTAGTTTTATATAAGTGGAATAAGTGGACCACAGGTCAGAGGTGGCATAGGCCATGTTCCTTGCATCTCAGAACTGCTTGTGTTTTTAAGGAACTATGAATAAAAAATGTTGAATTTTTTGAGGAAGATGAAATGCCAACTTTTTTTTTCTTTTGCTGCAGCCAAGAGAATACTTGACAGTTTGCGCACCACCGGTATCCTATTCTGCAGTGTATGGAGAATAAATCTACAATATACCGGCTTATGCATGTGAGTAGTTCTGAATTTTCTATTTATTCACTGCATAGACCATGGTTCTATTTCAGAATATTTAATAGGATTGTGATATACATTATTAACTGTGCAACATAGCTCTAACAAATGATGTTTTTTGGGATATTACAATTATGCCACAATACACCAAAGTAGAGACTGAGTTCTTCTATGAAATACCCAGAACAGCTTCAGAAAAAAATACAACTTAGGGAAACAGATAAAGGAAGTGAAAAGATTAGACATGATGGCAGAGAATGATGTGACGAAGGAGAGGCAAAACAACCTAAAAATACTGAACACAATAAGGGCCGTTTCACACTGTATTCTTCTCCACATTTAGTGGTCTCATCAGAGCTTACGTCTAGCCCCCCTCAAAATGAGATTCTGGTGTATGCGCCGACAGGGCCATTGACTACAATGGTGCAGTTGGAGTCACCGTGTGCTCTGTCATGCACCATTTGTGGGCGTATACGCCTACTGGAGGAGAACACAGAGATGCAGTCAACTACGTCTGGGTTTCTACTTCCAGTAGGCGTATGTGCTCGAAAAAGCTGCATGACAGCACACATGACTCCATCTGCACCATTATAGTCAATGGCTCCATCGGCGCGTATACCTGAATCCCGTTTTGTTGGGTGGTTCGGACATAAGCCCCAATTGGATGACAGAACGTGGGGATAAATGCAGTGTAAAACGGCCCCAAAATATCTCCTAAAAATATGTGAAATAAGAAAAATGTCAGCTAGTGCATCACATAAGTATTGACAAATTATTTACCCATACCCCGAGGTAAGGCAGCAACGCACACAGGTGTAACTTACAGTTTCCTATTTGCCTATGGTTGCTTGCTCAAATTATTTCCAATATTCAGCAAGACAATAACTAAGAAATTGCAAAGAATAAAAATGAGCATGTTCGCTCTAAAATAAGATATTTTTATGTAATCACAATTCAAAAATATTGTCACTGCTAAAGTATACATAATATACATAGTATAAATCTTCATGCTTACTTTTAGTATAAAATTAAATGTTTAATTTGTAGGCAAATGGTCTTTTACTATATTGGAGCATGTATATCAAAGCTGTCTAATTTTTAGAGTAAACCTAAACTAGACAGTCCTAAAATGTGCCAGATTTAAAGAGGACTTTTCACAAAGTTTTACATTATAAACTGAACAGTTATTCATATAACTGCAGGAATATAGATTATAACTAGTGATGAGCCAATGTATTTTGCACTATTTGCTACTCGCACGAATATTAAGGTACTCGCGATATCCGTTACTTGATGAGCATTTTGGTATTCACCTCATGAGACCCAGACAGCTAGTGTGAGGCCAACGAATCACAGACGCCAACACAGAGGTTGGTCTGGGGAAGCAGTACTACAACCAATGACAGACACTGTTACAGAGGGTGGGCGGGGGAAGCAGTGCATATTCATGAACTTTAATGATAGGACCAAGAAGCAGTGTGACAGCTGTGCGAAATTGTAAATATAATTCTCCTACTTTAATCCCCATAATACTCTGACAACATTATTCCCAGAAACCAACTGTGAGTTAGAAATGTATCCAGGCATCTTCCCATGCTGTTGCCATTCTGTTTCAGCACTTTTCCATTCATTGTAGTATTTTTACAGCCCTACCAGACCTACTTCCAAGGTTCTCCAGAAAATTGAGTTTCCCATTGACTTGCAGTAGGTTCGTTATTCGGTACGAATACACAAATAATAGAAATTATTTGGCGCAAAGATTACAAACCTAAATATTTGACTATTTGCCCATCTCTAATTATAACTAGACATGGGCGAGCACTAAAATGCTCGAGTGCTCGTTACTTGAGTCGAGCAGGTCAGATGCTTGAAAGGGCTCAACTTGAGTAATAAGTATTGTGGAAGTCAATGATTGGCCTGTTCGGTTCTCCACCTACATAGAGTAAGCCATACACAGAGCATATCTGGGGGGGAAATGTTCTTTTTATTCCCTGGGAGAGCCATTCAGAGACTGCGAATGGCTCGCACTAGGGTACCAGCTCCCATCATTGAGTGAAGGGAGCCGAGTCCTTGTGTTTTTGTTTCACGGGTGACACATCCAAGCACCCACGATACTTGGCCGAGCACTGCGAGTACCGAAGCACCCTTATGCTCAATCAAGTACTGAGCAGTGGTGAGCACACTCACTCATCACTAATTATAACTTTTTTCTTTTTTTTTTCTCCACACCATTGTGGAGATACATGGTGTCAAAATTATTGGAGGCTTACGAGTTATTTTTTTTCTTTTTGTCATTCAACTGGGCGCTTTATTTCAGTCAACTCGGAAAGCCTAGAAAAAGCATATACCTACAGGTCTGATTGAAATGAAATGCCAAGAGAGACGTTCAGACCTCCCAGTGTGTTACTAACAGAAACGTTTCCCTCTTGGAATTATTTGTCATTGACACGCTGGGGGCAGAGGTGTACAATGGCATCAGAGCGGCCGGGAGGATGAGGATCATGGCTGAAGCAGCTGTGGACCCACTATAGCAGAACTACAACGGTTAGGTAAGTATTACTAATAGGCTTTTCCTATATAAAAAGCATTGCCTTGATAATTGTGATAGCAAAAATCTTTGCTATTATCTTAGTCCCCTATAATAACGAGCATCACTCCAAGGATAATAAGGACAGGCTCATTTAAGGCTCATTGCAATAAAGGACTCAAATGAGGTCTGCAAATTGATAAATGAATAGTTATCATCTTTACCATCAGGGCAATCTGCATTGTATAGGGGAAGGCTACTAATACTTAATGTTTCAGTGTAGATCTGTTGTCCTATGTCGAAAACTGCTCTGCCGACGATCCTCACTCTGCCGTCCACTCTGATGCTGCGGTACACCTCTACTCCCAGTACATCACTGACACAAATTGCTGGGAGAGAGTCATTTTGTTACTGGAAGCGTTGTCAGAATAGTTAAGTGTGATAAAGCCTCATGTGATCACAATGTGGAACCCCTGAGGCTCCGGTTGCCACAGGGTGCTGCACCCCAATCAGGGTGCAGTATCTATCTCAGGTAAGGAGGGGGTTAATCACCGGTGTTCCACATTCACACACTACACACATCCTAGGAACCTTCACACAGAGTGGGTTGGCTCAGGGTAGGCAGGGGGGTGGCCATACGAACATGGACTTCCCGGTCAATGAAGTCAGCCACCTGGGGAGCGGGTTCCACTTGGAGTATAAATAGGCATTACACACGCACATCATGGCCATTCAAACCTGTCAGGATCATAGTTCTGGCAACACATCTCTGGAGAACTTGGACTTTGCTGGGCCCGGTGGCTTAGAGCGGGAGCGCAGCCAGGGTACCTAACTAAGGAGGGGGACACCTTAACCCTTTCACGACCGGCCGATTTTTCGCTTTCCGTTTTTTTTTTTCGCCATTCTTTTTCTGAGAGACGTAACTTTTTTATTTTTCAGTCAATATGGTCATGTGAGGGCTCATTTTTTGTGGAACGAGCGGTACTTTTAAATGAAACCATCAGTTTTACCATATTGTGTACTAGAAAATGGCAAAAAAATTCCAAATGCTGAAAAATTGCAAAAAAAGTGCGATAGCACTATGGTTTTTGAGATATTTTATTCACTGTGTTCACTATATGGTAAAACTGATGTGTGGGTGTGATGCCTCAGGTCAGTGCGAGTTCGTAGACACCAAACATGTATAGGTTTACTTTTATATAAGGGGTTAAAAAAAAATCGGAAGTTTGTCCGAAAAAAGTGGCGCACGTTTCACGCCATATTCCGTGACCCGTAGCGTTCTCATTTTTCGGGATCTTAGGCTCAATGACGGCTTATTTTTTGCGTCTCGAGCTGACGTTTTTAACGGTACCATTTTTGCGCAGATGCTACGTTTTGATCGCCTCTTATTGCATTTTGCGCAAAAGTTGTGGCGACAAAAAAACGTCGTTTTGGCGTTTGGAATTTTTTTGCCGCTACGCCGTTTACTGATCAGATTAATTGATTTTATATTTTGATAGATCGGGCGTTTCTGAACGCGGCGATACCAAATGTGTGTATATTTTTTATTTTTTTAACCCTTTAATTTTCAATGGGGCGAATGGGGGGTGATTTGAACTTTTAGGTTTTTTTGTTTTTTTTTAATTTTTTAAAACTTATTTTTTTACTTTTTTTTTTTATTTTACTAGTCCCCCTAGGGGGCTATTGCGATCAGCATTCCGATCGCTCTGCAGTATCTGCTGATCACAGCTGGAAGGCTGTAAACAGCAGATACGCTGTCTTTCTCTTTTGCTGTGCCCCGGGCACAGCGAAAGTGAAACCAATTCATGTGTAGTACAGGAGTCATCACATGACCCTGTACTACCATGACAACTATCGGGAGTCACGTGATCGCGTCACGTGACTTCCGGTTTCGGCGGTAAGTAAAACTTTACCGCGATTGCGCTTATAATGGCGCTGTCATGTATTGACAGCGCCATATAAGGGGTTAATCGGCACGAGCAGATAACGATTCTGCTCATGCCTAGCAGGCACACATCTCAGCTGTGAAAATCAGCTGAGATGTGTGCCGATCGCGGCATGCTGCCGCCGGAGGACCGCGGGCAGTAAGATTATGTCATTTAGGACGTAATTTTACGGCCTGCGGTCGTTAAGGGGTTAAAAATAGGACACTCTCTCTCCTTCTCTTTTCACAACGGTGATGACCCCTTACCAAATCTGGAATTGACCGGAGCCCATCACAGCAGTGACCAGTGTGACCGGGATGACAGCTAAAGTTGTGAATAAACTACACCCTGAACCTGCAGAGACTGTGTTGGCTCGTCCTTACCAGCGCTAACGCCCAGCGCTTAGGTGCCAATCGCCATTACTACACTGATCATCCACCCGAGGCCCGCTCCGCCTGTGGGTAGCGACACTTTCCCGGCTGCCTTAACACCTGCCCCGGAGAGGAACCCGGCAGCGGCGGCTATTTCCTGGGAATAGGTGGTGTGACGAAAAACTCTCTTCCAAATACCCCATTTCCCTCTTTGTGAATGTACACTTTCCCTGGGCATGATGCTGTCTTTTCATAATTGGGCAGCATGATAATGGGATGAAAGAAAACACCACAAAGTTTATTGAAATGAGTGGCCTCAGTGGGCGTGATAACATGATTTCCACTAGCTGGCTCCATTACAGCTTTTGGAAGTCTTGCGCATGCGCACTGCTCATTTCAGAAGAACAGCCCAGGGGCCGGGACATGCCGTATAGCCAGCTTCTGAGGAGCAACCTGAAATGAGCCATGTGCATGCACAAGATTTCCCGAAGCTGCGATGACGCTGGATTGAGAAAATCATGTTATCACGGCCACAGGGGGGTGATAACATAAAAAGAAGGCCGACTAGTCTGAGGAAACAACGCCCCATCAACTAGTCAGGGCCCTATTTAGCATAGGAACAGCACACTTTATAAATGCTTTTTTAAACATTGATTTTATCTCGTAGCATTATTCAGGGCTGGATAGGCAGGGAATTTTGGCACACACACATGTGAATGCTGCTGGGTTGGAAGGCGTAGGAGACCTGACAGGTTCCCTTTAAATGCACACTGACGTTGGCATCTTGCAACTATGGTAGTTAAAAAAAATCACTGCAGTTTCTAGGTCATTCTGATTAAAATACAGTATCTCATTGATTTTCACATCACAGTAGCTTCTTAAGAGATAAAGGAAACCAAGCTGCATTGTAAATAGATAAAATCCAGATAGCTATATCTCAGTTGTTGGCTGTTGCCATTTGACCTGACAGTAAAGGCCCCTTTACACACTGAGACTTTCTAGCGATCCCACCAGCGATCCCATCCTGGCCGGGATCGCTACAAAGTCTCTGGTGAGCTGTCAAACAGGCAAACCTGGCCAACGACGCAACAGCGATCCGGACCTGCAGAACGACCTAGCTAGTCATTGGGGACGTTGTCAGACCTAAAACACACATCCGTGAAAACCGTGAAAACCACCGTGAAAACTGTCGGCAGACAGCAGACAGAGTAGCGCGATGAGAATGAACTCGGGTGAACTTCACCCGACTTCATTGTCATGCCGCGGCTCTGTCTGTGTGCCATGCACTGATTAGCGGTCACCTGTGAAGGATTCACCGGTGACCGCTAATCCCCCGAGTGACTGAAGTGTCCCCCGCTCTCTCATACTCACCGATCCCTGATCACCGGCGCTCCACAGCGTTCACACTGCTCCGGCGGCTTTTTCTAATTTGAAAAAGCCGGCCGCTCATTAAACAATCTCGTATTCCCTGCTTTCCCTGCCCACCGGCGCCTATGATTGGTTGCAGTGAGACACGCCCCGACGCTGAGTGACAAGTGTCTCACTGCACCCAATCACAGCAGCCGGTGGGCGTGTCACTATGGAGTATAGAAATAAATAAATAAATAATTAAAAAAAACGGCGTGCGGTTCCCCCCAAATTTAATACCAGCCAGATAAAGCCATATGGCTGAAGGCTGGTATTCTCAGGATGGGGAGCTCCACGTTATGGGGAGCCCCCCAGCCTAACAATATCAGTCACTGCAAATATTTCAAAAGACTGACCTGCACATCCTACAAGTGTGTATAGGTGCCAGCTGAAAAAACCTAGCAAATACAAAATGGATACAGCCGCACACTAAATGCCATCAATGTATAAGGAAACTCTGGTACTGCATTACTGCTATATGAAAAAATGAGATTTTTAGTTTATGAATTGGCCAATGCATGTAAGCCCGGAAACCAAACGGCAAGGTAAATCTCAATATTCCGAGTCCCTAACTAAAATGCCACTATCTAGGTTAAAAACATCCATGCCTGGGCAGCTAGACTAAAAATCTAACTTGAAATGCCACTATCTGGACTAACCTCCATGTCTGGGCAGCTAGGACTCCTGGTATAAGGATTGTGAACACAGCCTGGTTTATAGGGCGGAGTGCTCAGTCAGAAAAAACCTCACTGCAAATAATTCAAAAGACTGACCTGCACATCCTACAAGTGTGTATAGGTGCCAGCTGAAAAAACCTAGCAAATACAAAATGGATACAGCCGCACACTAAATGCCATCAATGTATAAGGAAACTCTGGTACTGCATTACTGCTATATGAAAAAATACCCTAACACTAGCAATATCAGTCAGCAGCCGCCCAGAATGGCCGCATACATTAGATGCGACTGTTCTGGGACAGTATTATTTTTATTTATTATTATTATTTATTTATAGAGCACCATTAATTCCATGGTGCTGTACATGAGAAGGGGGTTACATACAAAATACGTATACAAGTTACAGTAGACAGACTAGTACAGAGGGAAGAGGGCCCTACCCTTGCGGGCTTACATTCTATAGGATTATGGGGAGGAGACAATAGGTGGGGTGTAGGTCAGGCGGCGGCTCCGCACGGTGGTCGGGCGGCAGCTCCGCACGGTGATCGGGCGGCAGCTCCGCACGGTGGTCGGGCGGCAGCGAGTTCATTGTAGATTGTAGGCATTTCTGAACAGATGAGTTTTCAGGTTCCGTTTGAAGTTTGCAAGGGTAGGGGATAGTCTGACGTGTTGAGGCAGCGAGTTCCAGGAGACTGGGGATGCTCGGGAGAAGTCTTGGAGTCGGTTGCGTGAGGAGCGAATGAGAGAGGAGGAGAGGAGGAGATCTTGGGAGGACCGGAGGTGACGTGTTGGAGTGTAGTGGGAGAGTAGTTCGGAGATGTACGGAGGGGAAAGATTATGCACAGCTTTGTAGGTCAGTGTTAGAAGTTTGAATTGGATACGGTGGAAGATTGGAAGCCAGTGGAGGGACATGCAGAGGGGAGAAGCGGGGTGGTATTGAGGAGAGAGGTGGATAAGTCGGGCAGCAGAGTTAAGGATGGACTGGAGAGGGGCGAGCGTGTTGGCAGGGAGGCCACAGAGGAGGATGTTACAGTAGTCGAGGCGGGAGATTATGAGAGCATGCACTAGCATTTTAGTAGATTGCAAATTGAGGAAAGGGCGGATTCTGGAAATATTTTTGAGTTGAAGACGGCAGGAGGTGGTGAGGGACTGGATGTGTGGTATGAAGGATAAGGCAGAGTCAAAGGTCACTCCGAGGCAGCGAACTTTGGGTACTGGCGAGAGCGTGGTGTTATTTATTGTAATAGATAGATCAGGTGGAGAGTGTAGGTGAGACGGAGGAAAGATGATTAGTTCAGTTTTGGCCACATTGAGCTTTAGGAAGCGAGAGGAGAAGAAGGAGGATATAGCAGATAGACATTTCGGGATTTTGGACAGCAGAGATGTGGCATCTGGGCCAGAGAGGTAGATCTGGGTGTCGTCGGCATATAGGTGGTATTGGAAGCCATGGGACTTTATGAGTTGTCCTAGGCCAAATGTGTAGATAGAGAAAAGTAGGGGTCCTAGGACAGAGCCTTGAGGGACGCCAACAGAGAGATGGTGGGATGAAGAGGTTGTGTGAGAGTGGGAGACACTGAAAGTGCGATTTGAGAGGTATGAAGAGATCCAAGAGAGGGCAAGATCTCTGACACCAAGGGAAGAGAGGGTCTGTAATAGGAGGGAGTGGTCAACGGTATCGAAGGCTGAGGACAGGTCTAGGAGTAGGAGTATAGAGAAGTGTTTGTTCGCTTTGGCAGTAAGCAAGTCATTTGTGATTTTAGTCAGGGCAGTTTCGGTAGAGTGATGTGGACGGAAGCCGGACTGTAGGTTGTCAAAGAGAGCGTTAGAGGAGAGGTGGGAGGAAAGTTCAGCATGGACATGCTGTTCCAGGAGTTTTGAGGCAAGTGGGAGTAGTGATATGGGGCGATAGCTGGTAGTAGAGGTTGGATCGAGGGAAGGTTTCTTTAGGATAGGTGTGACTGTTGCATGTTTAAAGGCAGAGGGGAAGGTTCCAGTCGTTAAAGATAGGTTGAAGAGGTGGGTTAAGGCTGGAGTAAGGATGGTGGTGAGGTTGGGAAGGAGGTGGGATGGCATGGGGTCAAGTGCGCAGGTGGTGAGGTGCGCTTTTGAGAGAAGACGTGCAAGCTCTCCTTCGGTGATGGTGGGGAGGAAGTTTATGGGAGAGGGGCAGTGGTCAGCTACATGAAGGGGTTGTGGTGGCTGAGCAGAGAAGACTTGCCTTATTAGGTCGATTTTTTCTTGGAAATAGGTGGCAAAGTCTTCTGCAGAAATGAGGGAGGTTGGAGGGGGCAGTGGTGGGCGAAGGAGGGAGTTGAAAGTGTTGAATAACTGTTTGGGGTTGTGTGTTAGAGAGGATATGAGGTTTCTGAAGTAATCGTGTTTAGCGGAGGTGAGGACTGAGCGAAATGTGTGAATTGCATTTTTGAATGTGGTGAAGTCTTCCTGGGAGTGCGTTTTCTTCCACCGCCGCTCTGCAGCCCTAGACCTTTGCCGAAGTTTTTTAGTGAGGCTGTTGTGCCAGGGCTGTCTATTGATTCGTCTCACTCTGCCATGCACAAGGGGAGCGACTGAATCAATAGCTGATGTGAGGGTGGTGTTGTAGAAAGTGGTGGCGCTGTCTGTGTCGTGGAGGGACGATATGGAGGACAGTGGGAGGATAGAGTCGGCGAGGGTGTGCATGTTGAGGTGTGCAAGGTTTCTGCGGGGATGTGCTAGGTGCTGGACAGGGGGGGTAGGTGAGGAGGACAGGGCTGAAAAGGTCAGAAGATGGTGGTCAGATAGGGGGAGGGGGGAAGTTGTGAAGTCAGAAAGGGGACAGAGGCGGGTGAAGATAAGGTCTAGTGTGTGTCCATCTTTGTGGGTGGCAGAGGTGGACCACTGAGTTAAGCCAAACGACGAAGCAAGGGAGAGGAGTTTGGAAGCAGCTTGTTGGCGAGTGTCAGTGGGGATGTTGAAGTCACCCATGATGATGGTGGGAATGTCAGCAGAGAGAAAGTGTAGAAGCCAGGCAGAAAAGTGGTCGAGGAAGGCAGTGGTGGCGCCCGGGGGTCTGTATATGACAGCCACTTGGAGGTTGGAGGGAGAATAGATTCGGACAGAGTGCACTTCAAAGGAAGGCAGGTCGAGGGAGGGTAGAGGTGGGATTGGATTAAAGCTGCAGTTGTTAGAAAGAAGGAGGCCCACTCCTCCACCTTGTCTATTGCCAGGGCGAGGAGTGTGGGAGAAGTGCAGGCCACCGTAGCATAGTGCAGCTGGGGAGGCAGAGTTGGATGGTGTCAGCCATGTTTCGGTGATGCCCAGAAAGGATAGATTGCTGGAGGTAAAGAGATCATGAATGATGTGCAGTTTATTACACACTGAACGGGCATTCCAGAGCGCTCCTGAGAGAGGGGGCGGCGGAGTCGGTGAGAGGGGAATAGTTTTTATGTTGGATAGATTGCGGTAGTTATTATTATGTGGAGAGTGGTGGGTGGGTGATAAAGAGGGGTGTACCATCCATGGGGGGCCAGGATTGGGGGCTATGTCACCAGCAGTGAGAAGGAGTAGAGAAAGGGAGAGCAGGTGGGAGAAGGAGAGTGGATGGCATGGTCTGCGCGATATTAGGAGCGATCTGAGGTTCAGGAATAGGTCAGCAGATGAGGACAGATGAGAAGGCAGGAGGGAAGGGGAGATGAATATTTGCTTAGAGGGTGCTGGGGTGTGGGGATAGCGAAGGAGAGTGAGGAGGAGAGGGGCAAAGACTGTGAGGGCATAGGTGAACATGGTGGGAGTAGTGTGGTAAGTATATGATTTAACAAGTAAGTTGTGTCAGTGGGAAGCTTGGTTAGAAAGAGCTGAAGTTTACCTTCTGGTCATGTCTGGTTCATTTCTGGTATATTTCTGACACTTATGAGGCACTTATCCAGAGGCACGCACACAGACCACGGTCATAGACCTAGTGCAGTACTTATATACATGTCTCATTGACCCAGATGAACATCAGCTGACCAGCAGGGGTGAGGCACATGAAAGAATTACAAACAGGTAGGAAGCACTCAAAGAAGAGAAAAAAAAAAAAAAAACAGACAGGATTTAACTAATTATACAACAGTAAAACAGCAGGTTAGCATACCAAAAGCAAAGGGACTTTAAATGTATATGCAGGTGAGGAGATTAAGGTCAAGTCAGGAAATTCAGATGCATAGAACAACTGGACGGTCATACCTGTGAATGAGACAGATGGATTGTCAGTAGACGGCTCTTCCCGATTTGCCCTGGTGCGTTGGCAAATCGGGGTAATAAGGAGTTATTGGCAGCCCATAGCTGCCACTAAATCCTAGATTAATCATGTCAGGCGTCTCCCCGAGATACCTTCCATGATTAATCTGTAAATTACAGTAAATAAACATACACAACTGAAAAATCCTTTATTAGAAATAAAAAACACAAAGACATTCCCTGCTTCACCACTTTAATCAGCCCCAAAAAGCCCTCCATGTCCGGCGGAATCCAGGATGGTCCAGCGTCGCTTCCAGCTGTGCTGCATGGAGGTGACCGGAGCAGCAGAAGAAACCGCCGCTCCTGTCACCTCCACGCAGCAAATGAAGAGAGCCGCATGATCGGCTGAGCTGTCATTGAGGATACCTGGATCTAGCGGTGGATGCAGCGGTGGCCGCGAGTAACCTCAGTGACAGCTCAGCTGATCGCGATACTAACCTCAGTTGCTGCGTGGAGCTGACCGGAGCGGCGGTGAGTAGCGCGATCAGCTGAGCTGTCAGTGAGGTTACCCGCGTGTTGCAGGTAAAGCAGCTTTTTGAAAGGGAAGTTGCTAACGAAGTCGCTGTAAAGTCCCCTTTACACACTGAGACTTTGCTGCACAGCGGGAAACAAAGGACCAAAGAATGGTCCTGAACGATTTGTAGCGATCAGCAACTTCACAGCAGGGGCCAGGTCGCTGATGTGTTTCACACACTGCAATGTCGCTGGGGAGGTCGCTATTACGTCACAAAACTGGTGACGTTACAGCGATGTCGTTTGCGATGTTGCAGTGTGTAAAGCCACCTTAATTACTGCATGTGTGAAACATGAAAGCAGCACAGTGTGAACTTTTGGACATTGCAATGATTGTGAAGCGATCATTCTATAAGAAGTTAAAATAACTCTTGTCTTTAACTATTTTCCAGGCATCACAGCTTCACATGACGGGGGTCCAGATATCTGAGAATCAATAAACAAGACCCAAGATATTGCTAATATTTTAAGACTAGACTTATGAGCATGTTTTAATGCAGCTAAGTCACTCTATCCTGTCTCTTCCTCTTCTGTAAGTTTCCTGTGACCTCTACTGTCTGCCCCAAAAGTCCCAGTGTACTCAATTAGAAGAGGCCAGGGCGAAATGCTGCTGCTGCAAGCACTTGCCTTGTAAATGTTGCAGAGCACATCCAAGCATCTACTGCATACATTATAATAGTTTACATTTGCCGTAAGCTTTGCGTAGTTTATAACCGGATTTATAATGTAATAAATATTCAAAGAACACTATGGTCAAAAGTATGTAGAAGACTGACCATCATATCTATTCAAGTTTGCTTGACAGCCGTTTCCATTAAAGGGGTTAGGCACGTTCTTGTCATTTTTACAAATGTTTAAAGAGGCTGTCCACTACTTTAACATTGATGGTCTATCCAGGACCTGCGTTAGGGGCAGACACACTGGGCAGCTGCGCAGAGCCCCCACTCTTAGAGGGGCCACCACCACTTCAATCACAAACTACAGTGATAGTACAGAACTTGTACTATCACTGCAGTTTCTGGGGTTGCAGTAAGACCTTTGGTGACATCTCAGTCATGTGACTCACCAAAGGTCCTACACCAAAGGCTCTCTTGCCCTGAGGGAGTCCAGGACTGCACAATATGTAGTGCACAGGACCCGACATCTGATATTTAAATGTATTCCCAGACCAGTCTCCAATCTCTCCTTCATCTCTAAACTCTTGGAGCGCCTGGTCTACTCTTGTCTCACCCGCTACCTCTCCTCTCACGCTCTTCTAGATCCTTTACAGTCTGGCTTCCGCCCTTTACACTCAACAGAAACTGCCCTTGTCAAAGTGACCAATGACCTATTGACAGCAAAACGTAACGGTGACCACTCTCTGCTTATTCTTCTTGACCTTTCTGCAGCCTTCGACACTGTTGACCACCATCTCCTTCTCTCTATGCTCCATTCTATTGGCCTAAAGGACACTGTTCTTTCCTGGTTCTCTTCCTATCTTTCTGGCCGCTTGGTCAGTGTATCATTTGCTGGCTCCACATCTTCTCCTCTCCCTCTCACTGTTGGGGTCCCTCAAGGTTCAGTCCTTGGCCCTCTTCTGTTCTGCCTCTACACTGCCCCAATTGGACAGACCATCAGCAGATTTGGCTTTCAGTACCATCTTTATGCTGATGACACACAGCTATACACCTTATCCCCTGAGCTCACCCCCGCTGTACTACAGAACACAAGTGACTGCCTGACTGCAGTTTGCAACACCATGTCTGCTCTCTATCTGAAACTTAACCTTTCCAAAACTGAACTTCTGCTTTTCCCTCCATCTCCCAACCTTCCTAAACCTGGCATCTCCCTCTCTGTGTGTGGCACAACGATAAGTCCTGGGGGTTATACTTGACACTGATCTCTCCTTCACCTCCTATATACAATCTCTTGCACGCACCTGCCGCTTGCACCTCAAGAACATCGCTAGAATCCGCCCCTTTCTCACAATGGAAACGACAAAAACCCTCACCGTGGCCCTGATCCACTCTCGCCTTGACTACTGTAACTCTCTATTAATTGGTCTCCCCCTAACTAGACTCTCCCCTCTACAGTCCATCCTTAATGCAGCAGCCAGGGTCACCTACCTGGCCAACCGCTACTCGGATGCCTCTGCTCTGTGCCAGTCATTGCACTGGCTGCCCATATATCACAGGATCCAATTCAAACTGCTTGTTCTCACCCACAAAGCTCTCCACAGTGCAGCACCCTCCTACATCTCCACCCTCCTCTCTGTCTATCATCCCACCCGTTCTCTACGCTCTGCAAATGACTTTCGACTAACATCCACACTAATTCGAACCTCCCACTCCCGAATCCAAGACTTCTTCCGAGCTGCACCAAACCTCTGGAACGCTCTACCCCAAGAAGTTAGGACAAATCATAACTTACTCAGCTTCAGACGCTCCCTAAAAACGCATCTTTTTAGGGTGGCCTATCACACTCCCTAGCCAAACTAATTTCACCTAATCCCTCTACAACTTCTCAGAACATAACCCCACGTCAAACTCCATGGCACCCAAATGCATCTCAAGGCTCTGGCCAACTGGTCCAGGAAGCCATCATCTATCCCCCATGAGCTGGCTGGATTGTCATTTTAAATAAACACTTGTACCTTGCCCCTCCCCCCATCTCATTGTAGATTATAAGCTCTCACGAGCAGGGTTGCCATTTTTCCTTTTAAATATTGTATCCTCTATAATTGTTACTTGTTTGTATATGTTTATGTATATGATATGTATATGTTCCTCCTGAATTGTAAAGCGCTGCGGAATATGTTGGCGCTATAGAAATAAAGATTATTATTATTATTATTCCCGTCTCTCAGACATGCATACATTTGAACAGTGCAGCATCAGGACTGAGGCAGGAGAGCTGCTCAGCCCTGCACCAACATGGAGCAGCAATCATTACACTACCGCTGGTGCCAGTGCTGCAGAGATGAAGAGGACGCTGCAGGCACCGGTAAGCGCTCCAGTAGGAGCTGAAGAAGCAATGTAGAATAATTTTAAATGAAGAGGCCGTGGGTGGGGAGGATTGGTGTGACTTTACAAGGGACATTTAGGTGGCAATAGGGAAGTTAATGGAGCAACATTATGGAGAAATGGGGAACATTATGTTGCCACATAATGTCCCAAGATATATAGTTACATAGTTGCTCCACAAAGTTCCCTATTGACCCATAAAGTCACAATTTGCTCCATAACGTCCCTCATTGCCTTATATAATTCACAATTATGTGGCAATGAGGGACTTTATGGAACAAGTTGGGACATTATGAGGCAATGGGGAACAGTATGGAACAAATTGGTACATTGGGGGGCAATGGGGGACTTTATGGAGCAACTTGGGACATTATGGGGCAATGAGGGACAATATGAAGCAAATAGGGACATTATTGGTCAATGGAGAACTTTATAGGGAAATGGGGGACATTATGGAGCATACTGGGACATTGAGGCTATTAGGGTTTATAAGTCCCCTTCCATTACCAATCTTTTTTTTTCAGTAAATAATTTTTATTGAATTTAAAGACATAGTAAACAAGATATTGCATGTAACACATGCAAGAGAATAATAATAATGATGTTGAAACGTATCTAAATATTCGGTTCATTCAGAAAATGCTATATTAAAAGAATACTTTCACAAAAATGTGACATAGTCTGTTAAGAAAATAAAGCAGATAAGATATACCAACTTAAAGTAGACCTTGCCTAAAGCTGGGTTCACACACAACGACAACAACAACGACGTCGCTGTTACATCACCATTTCATGTGACGTAACAGCGACCTTAGATGATCGCTAGTAAGCTGTCAAACATGTAATTTTAAGCAGCGACGGAGCAGCGATCATAGCGACCTCGACGGTCGTTGTTCGCTGTCACACGCGTCGCTATGCGACGACTCAGACCTTGATAGAGGCGTGGTGTTTACCCCTAGACATGTTTTGTGTTGCCTCTTTTCAAGCCCCTCTGTTCCGATTGGTGATCGCTACAGCGGCGCCTGATTGGGTGACCGTGCCAAACAAAGGAAGACGCAGTAGTGCTTTCATTCATTCTATTTCATTTCATTCAGATCCACAAAGAACGACACACTAGCGACACCAGACAGAGAATCTACTGCGTGGAACAAAGAATGGAACTTAAAGAATGAAATCACTCTAACGCCTTCGGCAAGGTACCCAATCGGAACGCTGCTGTAACCACCAATCGGAGTCGTAGGGGCGTTGCAAAATACACAGCAAAAACACGCCCTTGTCCTGCCTTCAGTCCTACGTCACTGCCTTCAGCGTCGTTGCGACCATCGCTGCTGCGGTCTCAAACACAAGGATGCTGAGCTTATCATCATAGTGCAGCGGGATAGCAGCGATCAAAAAATGACCTGAAACATTCAGGAGCGAGTAGTGATTTCGCAGCAGGGGTCTGATCGTTGTTATGTGTCACACACAGCGACGTCGCTGTTGAGGTCGTTGCTACGTCACAGAAAATGGCGACTTAGCAGCGATGTCGTTGTCGTCGTCGCTGTGTGTGACACCACCTTAAAACCTTACTATGGAATGTAATCTTATAGAAATATTATGTACAGTTAGGTCCAGAAATATTTGGACAGTGACACAAGTTTTGTTATTTTAGCTGTTTACAAAAACATGTTCAGAAATACAATTATATATATAATATGGGCTGAAAGTGCACACTCCCAGCTGCAATATGAGAGTTTTCACATCCAAATCGGAGAAAGGGTTTAGGAATCATAGCTCTGTAATGCATAGCCTCCTCTTTTTCAAGGGACCAAAAGTAATTGGACAAGGGACTCTAAGGGCTGCAATTAACTCTGAAGGCGTCTCCCTCGTTAACCTGTAATCAATGAAGTAGTTAAAAGGTCTGGGGTTGATTACAGGTGTGTGGTTTTGCATTTGGAAGCTGTTGCTGTGACTAGACAACATGCAGTCTAAGGAACTCTCAATTGAGGTGAAGCAGAACATCCTGAGGCTGAAAAAAAAGAAAAAATCCATCAGAGAGATAGCAGACATGCTTGGAGTAGCAAAATCAACAGTCGGGTACATTCTGAGAAAAAAGGAATTGACTGGTGAGCTTGGGAACTCAAAAAGGCCTGGGCGTCCACGGATGACAACAGTGGTGGATGATCGCCGCATACTTTCTTTGGTGAAGAAGAACCCGTTCACAACATCAACTGAAGTCCAGAACACTCTCAGTGAAGTAGGTGTATCTGTCTCTAAGTCAACAGTAAAGAGAAGACTCCATGAAAGTAAATACAAAGGGTTCACATCTAGATGCAAACCATTCATCAATTCCAAAAATAGACAGGCCAGAGTTAAATTTGCTGAAAAACACCTCATGAAGCCAGCTCAGTCCTGGAAAAGTATTCTATGGACAGATGACACAAAGATCAACCTGTACCAGAATGATGGGAAGAAAAAAGTTTGGAGAAGAAAGGGAACGGCACATGATCCAAGGCACACCACATCCTCTGTAAAACATGGTGGAGGCAACGTGATGGCATGGGCATGCATGGCTTTCAATGGCACTGGGTCACTTGTGTTTATTGATGACATAACAGCAGACAAGAGTAGCCGGATGAATTCTGAAGTGTACCGGGATATACTTTCAGCCCAGATTCAGCCAAATGCCGCAAAGTTGATCGGACGGCGCTTCATAGTACAGATGGACAATGACCCCAAGCATACAGCCAAAGCTACCCAGGAGTTCATGAGTGCAAAAAAGTGGAACATTCTGCAATGGCCAAGTCAATCACCAGATCTTAACCCAATTGAGCATGCATTTCACTTGCTCAAATCCAGACTTAAGACGGAAAGACCCACAAACAAGCAAGACCTGAAGGCTGCGGCTGTAAAGGCCTGGCAAAGCATTAAGAAGGAGGAAACCCAGCGTTTGGTGATGCTCATGGGTTCCAGACTTAAGGCAGTGATTGCCTCCAAAGGATTCGCAACAAAATATTGAAAATAAAAATATTTTGTTTGGGTTTGGTTTATTTGTCCAATTACTTTTGACCTCCTAAAATGTGGAGTGTTTGTAAAGAAATGTGTACAATTCCTACAATTTCTATCAGATATTTTTGTTCAAACCTTCAAATTAAACGTTTCAATCTGCACTTGAATTCTGTTGTAGAGGTTTCATTTCAAATCCAATGTGGTGGCATGCAGAGCCCAACTCGCGAAAATTGTGTCACTGTCCAAATATTTCTGGACCTAACTGTATATCAATATTAAATGTAAAGACTAATTGTGAATCAGAAAAAAGAGATAAAGAAGAAAAAAATAGAAAAGAATAAGAGAGAAGGATATGAGAAGATGAAGGGGTAGATATGGATAGATAGAGTGCCCAAAGAGCTCCCTCGCAGAGATAGACGTACCTATTCGCATGTTGTGAACATTAGCTACATATCAGAACCTGTAGGGGGAAAGACCCAGGCAAAACCCCCTATCTGAGCCAAGATGCACAACCCGAGGCCTCTCGGAAAAGAGTCCAAGAAAACCAAGTGCTAGCATATTTATCCCATTTCTCACTATCGTCCGCCATTAGGGATTCCATACGTTCTAGTCTATTCATCTCCTCTAAAAACTCCCTCACAGAGGGGACAGTAGTTGTCCTCCAATGTCTTGGGATAGTCATACGAGCGGCGATGAGAAAGAAACGCAGGACACCCCCTTTGGCCACAGAGAGGGACCCAGGAAGTAAGGACAACAAGGCTATTTTAGGTGTGGGGGCCACCCGAATACCCGTCACCTGGAAGTATATCCCAGAATGTCCTTACTAGAGAGCAATCCCACCATATGTGTTTCACAGTACCAATTTCGATTCCGCACCTCCAACAGGTATCCGGTACTGTGGGGAAGATCCTATGCAATAAGTCAGGGCATCTATGCCAGCGTGTAAGAATTTTGAAATTCTTCTCTTGTGTGCTACAAGAAATGGACATTTGATGAGAAAGTGTATATATTTTGAGACAGTCCTGCTCCGACAATGTGATATGGAGTTCTCTTTGCCAAGTCTCTATATATGATGGAGTACCTCTATACTGGGCTGCACATAAGAGGTTGTATATCGATGCAATGGCATGTTTCGGTGCCACAGTAAGTGAGATTAGGGTCTCAAAATGTGTAGGTGGGGATGATGGAGCATTTCCCGGGAATTTTTTTTGTAGGAATGTGGTCAATTGAGTATATTCTAAGCAGGATAGTCTCCTCTCCGGGCAGGTCCCCTGTAGGGCCCCAAAAGATGCTGTTCCAGACAGTCTATTGGTAACCTGTCCCAGTGTAACTCCTTCCGAGGAGTTCCAACACAAGAAGGAAGATCTCTCCATCGCAGGGGGGGAAGTCTAAGTTATTAAAAAGTAAACTCATACACCCTGGTCTGTGTGATAAGTTTAAAGTCTCCAGATGTCTGTCCCAGAAAAGCATGAGTGCCTGAGTCAAAGGTTGAAACCCCGAAATTGCCGGTCTATGCTGTAGGGGGGCCCATAGGAGCTGCGCTAACGGGAAGGGGGAAAAAAGGGTCTCAACACCCACCCAGTGTTTATTAAGATCATAAAAAAAATTGTTTAAAAGAACAGAGAGTCCTCAGTGGTTGATACCTTTTAATGGCTAACTGAAAAGATGGTAATAATTGCAAGCTTTCGAGACTACTCAGGTCTCTTCATCAGGCATGGTATAACACAAAATCTGAAGAGTCACGTATTTATACACAACAGGACTTAGAATAGTGCAGTAAAAAAAAAAAAAAAAAAAAAAAGAACAAGTTATATGAAACAGAACTATCACTATGGCAGGGGGACAAGCTGTTCTAGCCATAAATACTGCTGCAGTTCAGTGTGAAAGTTTTATTGTCCTTTGATAAGGGTCTGGTCCAGGGCTGTGACATGCTCGGATGGTCAGAGGAGCACATCTTTTAACTGATGTAAAAAGACATGAATCCATGAGACACATTCATTCCTTCTCTGAATGTGTCAAAGGTCATCATAAGTTTGTACTCCCATAGTCTCCTGTCTCTCTGGGACTTGAAGTTTCCTTTCAATACCAGCAATTTCATGTCCATGATGCTGTGGTCTGGGTTACAAAAATGTTTGGCCACAGGTAGATCCATCCTTTTTTCTCTAATTGTGTGGCGGTGAGAATTCATCCTTGTCCTGAGCTGTTGTCCTGTCTCCCCTACATACAGACCCCCAGTTGGACATTTGGTACATATAATTAAGTACACCACATTGGTTGTGGTGCAGCTGAACGTACCTGGGATCTTGTAGTCCTGATGTGATCTGGGAATCTTTATCTTGTCCGTTGTCAATATTAATGGACAGGTCTTACATTTTTTCTGGTTGCAGGGAAATGTTCCTGTTGGTGTTGGAGAGGACAGGGAGCTTCTGACAATGATGCTTCTTAGATTTGGGGGCTGTCTAAAACACAGAAGTGGGGGGTCTGGAAAAATAGCTATTCTATTTTTCCAGACCCCCCACTTCTGTGTTTTAGACAGCCCCCAAATCTAAGAAGCATCATTGTCAGAAGCTCCCTGTCCTCTCCAACACCAACAGGAACATTTCCCTGCAACCAGAAAAAATGTAAGACCTGTCCATTAATATTGACAACGGACAAGATAAAGATTCCCAGATCACATCAGGACTACAAGATCCCAGGTACGTTCAGCTGCACCACAACCAATGTGGTGTACTTAATTATATGTACCAAATGTCCAACTGGGGGTCTGTATGTAGGGGAGACAGGACAACAGCTCAGGACAAGGATGAATTCTCACCGCCACACAATTAGAGAAAAAAGGATGGATCTACCTGTGGCCAAACATTTTTGTAACCCAGACCACAGCATCATGGACATGAAATTGCTGGTATTGAAAGGAAACTTCAAGTCCCAGAGAGACAGGAGACTATGGGAGTACAAACTTATGATGACCTTTGACACATTCAGAGAAGGAATGAATGTGTCTCATGGATTCATGTCTTTTTACATCAGTTAAAAGATGTGCTCCTCTGACCATCCGAGCATGTCACAGCCCTGGACCAGACCCTTATCAAAGGACAATAAAACTTTCACACTGAACTGCAGCAGTATTTATGGCTAGAACAGCTTGTCCCCCTGCCATAGTGATAGTTCTGTTTCATATAACTTGTTCTTTTTTTTTTTTTTTTTTTTTTTACTGCACTATTCTAAGTCCTGTTGTGTATAAATACGTGACTCTTCAGATTTTGTGTTATACCATGCCTGATGAAGAGACCTGAGTAGTCTCGAAAGCTTGCAATTATTACCATCTTTTCAGTTAGCCATTAAAAGGTATCAACCACTGAGGACTCTCTGTTCTTTTAAACAATTTTTTTTATCTCTACTGGCTAACACGGTACAAAGATATATTTTACTTGTATTAAGATCATTAAATCTCCAATCCAAGACCCTCGCAAGGAGGGCACTCTGGTTGTACTTTTCAAAATCAGGCATGCCAGCGCTTCCAAAATGAGGTATGTCAGCGACTCCCCATTACCAATCTTTAAGTGAAAAGAAAACAAACAAAAAAAATCCTTTATTTGAAATAAAATACAAAAACAACCCACCCTTTCACCCCTTTATTAACCCCCAAAAAACCAAAGGCCCATGTAATCCACACGAGGTCCCATGACTATTACAGCTTTGCTACGTCTGAAGTGAAAGGGGACAGCCATAGAACACGACCGCCCGCTGTGAGCTTCAGAAGGCACGACAAAGCTGTGGAAAGATAAGGCGCAATAGGGTCTTACCTGTTATGACAAATGGTGGTGAATGTCAAAAGGAACACTCACCTGGTGGGGTTGTGTCAGTCACAACCCCTTGGAAAGCATGTAGATAACGTGGAAGGCAGCGGTCCCGCAGCAAGGAGTAGTTTTAAACAGCACGAGAAAAGCAGGTTTTGTATACCGCGCCAAACCACAGGAGGACAAATGTGCAGAGAATACTATTCTCTGCACATTTGTCCTGAGGAAGAGGACGGATATGTCCTTGAAACGCGTAGACCTGTGAAAATAAAGAAAAGAGTTTTACTATCTTCACCTGGACTCCTGTGGTTTGGCGCGGTATTCAAAACCTGCTTTTCTCCTGCTGTTTGAAACTACGCTGTGAGCTTCAGGCAGAGACTGAGTCGTGTGATGAGTTATTTGTGGTCACAGCTAGAGGTTCCCACGGTCCCCCACCTGTGATAGCAGATAACTTGACCTCAGTAAACTCAGTGACCTCCCGTCACTGAGTTCCCATACCTGCATCTCCTGGCAGAAAGCAACGTCATTTTTGCAAGAGATTTAGATTTGGTGCTGAAATTTCAACAGCATATTGTTGCACCCAATCTACACCTCCTGGCAAAAAACACACATCGATTCACTACCACACGTGGTATAATGCGGTAGAGATACGATTTCTTTTCCAGGAGATGTAGATCGGGTGCAGGAATATACTTTTAAAATTTCACCACCAAATTTGCATCTCTTGGCCTACAAATGCAAAAAAAACCCAGTTTTGATGCCGTTTTGGTGTGGTTTTCTGGTGGAAACATTTCACCAAATTTGCACCTCCTGCCAGAAAACTGCACTGAAACGGAGTCAAAAATGTTTTTTTGCCTTTTTGGGCCAAGAGAGGCAAATTTGGTGATTAAATTTTTACATCATATTCATGCACCCAATCTACACCACCTGGCAAAAAAAAACGCATACGGTACAATGCGGTAGTGATGTGGGGTTATTTTGCCAGGAAGTGTAGACTAAGTGCAGGAATATGGTGTAAAAATTTCAGTACCAAATCTGCATCTCTTGGCAAAAAAAACAGCAGTTTTTTGCCAAGAGATGCAGATCTGTGAACTCAATGACCTCACCTGAGGTGAGTTTTCTGAGTTTAATAAGGTTACCTGAGGTCAGGTTACCTGCGATCACAGGTGAAGGGCCATGAGAACCTCCAGCTGTAAGCGCAAATAACCTGAGTGATGTCACCACTTAATGCGTGGCTCCGAGCGGTCATGTTCTATGCCAACATGCCTTCAGATGTAGCAGAGCTAGAATTATTGTGGGACCTTATGTGGATTGCAATGGACCTGGGTTTTTTTTCTAGTTTGTTTCAAAATAAAGGATGTTTTGGGTGTTAGTGTGCATTTCTTTTCACTTACAGATTAGTAATGGGGGGGTCTCATGGACACCTCCCATTACTAATCTAGGACTTAGTGGCAGCTGTGAGCTGTCATTAATCCCTGTGTATCAAAATTGAGGGGACTATGTGCCATTTTTTAAAATGATTTGTTTAAATAATTTTTAAAAAGCTACATGTGGTCCCTTTTATTTTGATACACAGCCCACATAAGCACAGGGCTATATGCTTTATCTGTGCTGGGTATCATAATTTGGAGGGACCCTATGCCAATTTTTTTTATTTAGTAATTTATTTTTACACCAATATAGACACACAGACAGCGTCTCTGATTGTAAGCAGTCAGATGCGCTGTCATACAGAGTGGGAGTGCATCTGACTGCAAGCTGAGACGTGGGGACTGCCAGTGGGTGGGGGGAAGCAGTGTGTATTTATGAAGGATTTTAAGCGGCCCTGGAAGAAGCGTTACAGCTGAGCGGAAACTGGTACGCATAAGGCGCTTGCTCCAATCCCCCTAGCCCTTCTACCACCATTTTTAAGAGCCTGATTCGGGTCCCCATAGATTTATATGGGGACCAGCGTCTGGCCAGATATCCGGGATGAATTCTGAGCACAAACAATGTTTTTTTTATGCCTGGTTGGACCCACCAATCATGGGCATCTGCGAATTCGCCCATTACTACTTGCTAATATCAAACTATGTAATGATACGTGTACCTGAGCAGCTCCTTTATATATAGCTTAATATTACATATTGTTTTACTTTAGTTTCCTACTTCTGAAGAAGTGTTTTAGAATATATGTACAATTATTATGTTTTCAATGAAACGAATAATAAAAATGGTAAAACACGATGCTTTGTCATCAAATGGATGAAAAAAAAAAAGTGAAATAAAGCACAATCACAAAGTTGCATGGAAATAAAAATGGTGTAGCCAAAAACATCAAGCCACCACTCAGCTCTGTCAGCGGAAAAATGAAAAAGATACAGCTATCAGAATATAGCATTGCAAAAAACATTTTTTTTATAGAATAGTTTGTATAGAGTAAAAGGCTAAAAGCAGCAAAACATAAAAAAATGATATAAATGTGGTATCGCTGTAATCATACTGACCTGATGTATACACCTGCCTTACCAACTTTATCATATAGCGAACAGTGTAAAAAAAAAAATATCTGAAGTGCTGTTTTTTGTTCATTCTCCCTCTGAAAAATTGGAACAGAAACCGAACAATAAAGTTATGTTTTGTATCCTAAAATGGTACCAATAAACATGTCAAGTCATTCCGCAAAAAACAAGCCCTCACATGACTCTGTCAGTGGAAAATAGAAAAGCTCTAGCTCTCAGAATATAGCGATGCAAAAACAATTCTTTTTTCTATAAAATTGTTACTATTGTATAAAAGCAACAAAACAAAAAATGACATAAATCTCGTATCGCTGTAATCGCACTGATTTGAAGACTAAAGACGTCTTATCACTTATACCGCATGAAGAATGATATAAAAAATAAATAAAGCCAACTTATCAATGGCTGTTGATTTGTTTATCCTGCCTCCCAAGGATTGCAGTTAGACTTGACTCACATTCATACTGCGCTATACGCTAAGCGCTTATACCTGGGTTTCTATGTAAATATCTGAAACACATGATTCAGACAGATCACCTGATGGAATATGCACTATAATAAGGCAGTTGGAGACACTGTGGACACTTTCCGCACTATGATTTGGCAATATCCATTTTTAAGCGTCCATAAAAATCACAATCAACTACAGGTTTGTGTATTTCTAAAAAAACAGACATGGCTAAAAAGTGACTAGAGGAGTCCAGTATAATTCTGCTGCCTTATTACAGTGAATGGACCCCTGCAGGTTTTCTTCTCATTCATGTAATTTGGAGATGGAAACCCAGATATTAGTGCTCATTGTAGAGCACAGGATAAATGTGGTCTGTAATGTTATCTAAAATGTTCTCTATAGGAGTTTCAACTCAATCCAAAAGAAAAATAAGTCCCCCACTCAGGTCCATATTCTGTTAATGGAAATATTGGGGGTTTCCACTTTACTGGTAACAAAAAAATTCTGAAAAAGCTTAAGTGGCTCATCACCCCCCAAAAGAAATCCACATAATTCTGTGCTCATAAATCTATATGTCGCCCTGCCATTAGAGCCCCAGAGTATACCTAAACCACAGCTAGCATCCACATGTTTATCAATACTGTAGCAATAAGGGTCTGCATAATTTATGGGGTCCATATCTCCAGAAGCATATGCTAGACACAATATACTGGGCACTACAATGGCAAATTTGCAATTTTGAAAATTTGTTCTCAAAACGTCAAAGAGCACTTCTTCCCTCCCGCATTTTGCTGTGTGTCTAAGCGGTACTGTATAGCCACATAAAAGGTATTGTCACGGTCTGCAGAAAATGTGTGACAAATTTTGGTGCCATTTTTACCCATTTTCCCATGTGAAAATGTAAAATATAGGGTTCAAATATTTTGTTGTGTTAGGCTGCTTTCACACATCTGGTTTTTGCTGAGCGGCACAATACGGCGCTTTGCAGAAAAAACGCAACCCTTTTTTTTGCCCCCGGTTCTGTTTTTTTCTGCATAGACTTGCCTTAGCGCCGTATTGTGCTGCATGGCCTTGCGTTGCGTCCGGTTTTTGCCGGATGTGGCATATTTAGCCCATGCGGCAGCCGGATGGAACATTGCCTGGCACGTTTTTTTTGTGCGGTGAAAAAACCGCATCGCGCCGGATCTGTCGCGATTTACAATGCAAGCCTATGGACGCCGGATGCGGCGTCCTGCGTCAAAAACCGCATCCGGCCGGATGCAGTTTTTGCACTGCGCATGCTCAGTATCAAGCCGCATCCATCAAAACATGGACGGGCCGCATGGAAAAACTTATGCAACGGATCAGTTTTTTTCGCCACATCCGTTGCATAGGTTTTTGAGCCGGATTGAGCCGCACTGCAAAAACCGGATGTGTGAAAGCAGCCTTAGTAATGTAATTAAGTTTTCCTCACTGCCCAATGATATAAAATTTTGTGACACATATGTGGTGTCAATATGATCACTGCACACCTAGATTCATTGAGAGGTGTAGTTTGTAAAATGGGGTCACTTATGGGGGGGGTTTGCTCTTGTGGCACCTCAGTGGTTCTGCCAATGTGACATGGCACCCAGAAACTATAACTGTAAAATCTGCACCACAATATGGAGCTCCTTCCCTTTCTGAGCTTTGCACTGTGCCTGAAAAGTAATTCCCAATTACATGTAAGATATTGTTGCACTCGGGAGAAATTGCACAATTTTCTGATTAGCCATTTTAAAAATTAAAAACTTGCGGCTAAAACCATACTTTAGTGGTAAAAATGTGGGGGTTTTTTTCCTCCCTATCCAATGGTATAAAATTTTGTGAGGCACATGCAACCTGCAGCCCTAGATGAATTCAATAAGGGGTGGAGTTTGTAAACTGGGGTCACTTATGGGAGGTCTGCTTTTCTGGCATGCGTCAGGGGCTTTGCCAATGTAACATAGCACCCTCAAACCATTCCAGGAAAATCTCCTTCTCTTCTAAGCTTTGCACTGTGCCTCAAAAATAGTTTTTGACCACATATGGTGTATTGGTGTAGTCAATAGAAATTGCACAACAAATTTTACCATTCATTTTCTCCTATTTCCCTTTTGAAACTTAAAACCTTGAGGCCTAGGCTCCATTATAGTGGAAGAAATGGTAATTATTCATTTACTCCACCCGACATTAAACAATTCTGTGAATCGTCTGAAGATTAAAAATGCTCACTACTCCCCTAGATGAATTCCTCTAGGGGTGTTTGTTTGCAATATGTGGTCACGTGTGAAGGAGTTGGCTTGACTCTGAAATGTGCTGAATAATAAAATCAAGAATATATTCTTGAGTGATCTCCTGTATACTCCTGCAGTGTGGGTTAACCTTTTCCTTTTACTCTACGTATACTACAACATGTGATTAACCCCTTAACAACCATGGGCAGTAATATTGCGTCCCTGCGGTCATAGTGTTAATCCGCACCTGCTGCTGCGGGCTTCAGGCATGGATCCGCGCACATGTCAGCTGATTTGTACAGCTGACATGTGTGCCTCACAGGTACAAGTGGAATCGCTATCCAGCCGTATATGTTAATCCCTTAAATGGCGCTGTCAATATGTGACTGCCATGTTAACGGTAAGCGCGGTAGATCTGTACTCACAGGCCGCCACCGGAAGTCACGTGACATGATCACTTGGATCCAATGGTTTCATGGTAGCACAGGGTCATATGATGACTCCTGTAGGTCACATGACTAAGGTCCTGTAAGAAGCAGCCGAGTTCTGCAGCTTACAAGAGATGATCATTTGTGCAGGTCTGAGCGGTGCTGCTCTGATCAGGAGAAGTTTTGAAAAATTAAAAAAAAAAATAAAAAAAATAAAAGTTCAAATCACCCCCCCTTTCGCCCCATTGAAAATTAAAGGGTTAAAAAAATAAAAAAATATACACTCATTTGGTATCGCCAAGTTCAGAAATGCCTGATCTATCAAAATATATAATTAATTAATTTGATCGGTAAACAGCATAGCATAAAAAAAATTCCAAATGCTAAAAGTATGTTTATTGCGCAAAATGTAATAACAAGGGATCAAAATGCAGCATTGAAGGAAAAATGGTACCATCAAAAGTGTCAGCCTGAGATGCAAAGAATAAGCTGTTACTGAGCCATAGATCCTGAAAAATGAGAACGCTATGGGTCGCAGAAAATGGCACAAAATGTACGCCAATTTTTTGGGACAAACTTCTATTTTTTTTAACCCCTTAGATAAAAGTAAACCTATCCATTTTTGGTGTCTACAAACTCTCACCGATATCAGGCATGACACCCACATATCAGTTTTATCATATAGTGAACACAGTGAATAAAATATCTCAAAAACAATAGTGCAATCGCACTTTTTTTTACAATTTGTCCGCACTTAATTTTTTTTTGCCGTTTCCCAGTACACTATATGGAAAAACTCATTGTTTCATTTAAAAGTACAGCTCGTTCCACAAAAAACAAGCCCTCACATGACCAAATTGAAAAATAAAAAAGTTACGGCTCTAAGAAGAAGGCGAAAAAGAAACGAAAAGAGCAAAATCAAGTGGTCATGAAGGGGTTAAGGGAGCAAGCAGACTAGCAGAGATTAATTCTTGGCAGCCTGCCTATGAATCAGCACACAGCTGGTCAACGGCTGAATCTGCCTGTGTTGATGCCATTGTGGCGCCCCAGGATCTGGTTGCCCCAACAGTATTGCCCCTCCAAAGGGTTAATGCTGAGCCTGAAGGTAATTGGGGAGTCTATTGGCCAGTAAGTACCAACATTCAACACCGTTTCTCCCTTAGGCCAGCAGAGGGAGCTCTAAACCTGGAGTTCCAGGGAGCACTTCCTTAAGCCTGACCTGAGGGAGGAGTTAGGTAGTCAGTCTGTGAGGGAAGTTCAAGGAGAGGAGCTGAGTAGTGCAGGCTTGCGAGCTAGGGCCTGGAGCTAAGATAGCTCAGCCCAGAAAAGCAGGATCTGCAGAGAGGCACAGAGAGAAGATTCTAGGGGAGAACTGGTCAGAACCGGTTTGCCTCAGAAGAACACAGTGAAAATTAGACATCGGAGTCTGTGGTTGCCAGGGTGGTAGATCCACCAGTAACCGAATCCGAAGGGCAGGAGGACTGTGGGTCTCCTGGCCCCCAAAACAATCCGAAGGTACAGCTGCATCACCTGGGCCCTGTGTGGACCCCAGCAGGAAAGCATCAGAGAGGGCCTGCGTAGCCTATCCTACGAGAAAGGGACGTACCACCAGTCCCAGCAGCAAGAGGGCCATTGCTAACCCAGAGTGCAGGGTCCTGTAGAAGCAAAGGAAGAACAGGGAGTAAGCCTCAATACTCGACTGGCCAAGGAGATCACCCCAGGTACTTCCAGGCCGATCGGATCCCCTTCACCACCTGTGATGGTCTCCCAGGACTGGACTGTTACAAAGTAAAATAAAAGAAGACAAAGAGACTGCTGTTTGTGTCGGTTCTTTTCACTGTCCTGATTAGCCCTGCACCATTTCCAAGGCACCATAGACTTTAAAAAGCACCAACGGTTGCCCCGGGGTACCGCTCCACCTGTGAGGAACAGAACCATCCCAGCTGCTAATCCATCAGCCCCGGAGGTCCCATCCAGCAGCGGCGGCTCCATAGCTGCAATCCACAGGTGGCGTCATAAATATTCCACAAACTTTATTATTAATTACCACCCCCACAACTGCCATATTAGTTGACCCCACCAGGGTCACAGAGTCGGGCCCCGCCACCACTGACTACCCGCGGACTAGTACGGCCCGGCACCGGGTGTCCCAAAGCCCTGGAGTGGGCGAGTCACCAGACACCAGAGAAACCATCGAGCAGAGTGTCAGAATCTCCAATCTGAACAGAGCCCAATGCCGCCATGACAATCAGCGAAGTTTGTGGAAAACTCCATGTGACACTTATTGAATGTTTTTCTGAACACTTTGAGGGGTGCAGATTTCAGAATGGTGTCACTTTCGGGTATTGTCTGTCATATAGTTCTTTAAGTCACTTCAAATGTGATATAGTCCCTAAAAAAATGTTTTTTTTAGACTTTGTTGGAAAAATGAGAAATTGCTGATAAACTTTTAACCCTTTAACTTCCTAACAAAAAAAATATATGTTTCAAAAATGATGCTGATAGTAGATATGTGGGAAATGTTATTTATTAATTATTTTGTGACATAATTCTTTGGTTTAAGGGCATAAAAAGTTTGAAAATTGAGCAATTTTTGCCAAATTTCTGATATGTTCACTAATAAACACAAAAAATGTCATCCTAAATTTACCACGATCATAAAATACAATGTGCCATGAAAAAACAGAATCACTGGGACACATTAAAGGGAACCTGTCAGGTGCAATATGCACCCAGAATCACGAGCAGTGCTGGGTACATATTGCTAATCTCTGCCTAACTTTCACTGTATACACTAGCATAGATAAAGGGATCTTTATTAAAAGTATTAATAAAAATCATTTATCATATGCTAATGAGCACAGGAGCTAGTCACAAGGGTGTTAGTTCCTGCACTCATTCCGCCCTCTTAGCACGTTAGCTCGCCCACAGAGGTGTACTAACATGCTATTCAATGCAGCATCATCAGCAGAGACGCACGTACCTGTGTCTGCTGTCACCGCTGATCCAAAGTCCCAGCACTTCCGGTCATGCGCACTAGACCTCTCTGAAGCCTGGACGCACACACTCAGCTTCATACTGCGCATGACCAGAAGTGTTGGGCATTCAGATCAGCAGTAATAGCGGACACAAGTACGCGTGTCACCGCTGGTGATGCTGCATTGAACAGCATGTTCGCACACCCCTATGGGCGTACTAACATGCTAAGAGGGTGGAATGAGTGCAGGAACTAACACCCTTACGACTAATCCCTGTGCTCATTAGCATATCATATAGGAACTTTAGAAATACTTTTTCTAAAGATCTCTTTATGTATGCTTCTAGATACAGGGACAGTTAGGCAGGGATTAGCAATATACACCCAGAACTGCTCGTGGTTTTGGGTGCATATTGCACCTGACAGGTTCCCTTTAAAGTGTTCCAGAGTTATTACCTCAAAGTGACACTGGCCAGAATTGCAAATTTGGCCTGGTCATGAAGGTGAAAACTAGGTTGGGGGTTGGAGGGTTTAAGATGTTGGAATAAAGGTTATTATTTTATTTGGAAAACAGCTTTACTCCTTGAATTTTTGCACCACACCGGAAGGAATGGCTTTCTCCATTCCGAGAACCATGAAATTGTCTTTACAGACATGAGCTGGTATCCATCTTTTTATCATAACGTGCTCAAGGCTTCTTTATATTGATGATCTATTCCTATGATGAACTGTATGGAACCATAATATTCCATCTCTGCACCATGTGTACATCCGGCCTCTGCGGGAGCTGCAGACAGCTGATCAATAGGGGTCCAACAGCTGATGGGTGAGGCTTCAGACTTCTACTGATTTAACAAATTAGATAATCAATTTTTAAGCACTAGACAACTCCTTTAATAGAAAAAGCTTCTTTCCCTGATTGTTTGGAAAGAAGTAGAAATAGCTGAGAAAACTCTTTCTGTATGAAGAAACGTCATTGTATCAGCTGACGGACAGGCCATCCTCAGCAAAGATTAGCAGCACCAACATGCACACGTAGAAGCAGTAAGGCTGTGTGCACACGTTGCGTTTTTTACCGCGGAAACGCTGCGTTTTGAACCGCAGCGTTTCAGTGGCAAATTGCATGCGTTCAGCTTTCCCAGCAAAGTGTATGGGAAAGCTGAAAAATCAGTGCACACGCTGCGTTTCTTTCCGCAGCGTTTTGGATGCCAAAAATCGGTGCGGAAAGAAAAGCAGCATGTCACTTCTTTTGTGCGTTGTGGCTGCGTTCTCTCCCCCATTGAAATCAATGATGTAAGGTCAGAACGCAGCTACACCGCATGGACCTGCTTTTTTGTTGCGGTCCGCGGGCTTTGTCGGCACGCCAGAACGCAGGCATTTACCTGGAAGTGAGGTCAAGAGGTTTCCTGTTGACCTCACTTCCTGGCAAAGCCCCCGGTGTCGCCAAAGTGCCCGCCCCGACCCCCCTCCCGAAAATCCAACATGGCCGCGCGCACAGTAGCGCACCGGCCGCCCTGCTCCTATGTTATCTGTCGCATGTGCCTTGAGACATGCGACAGAAAAATGCACCCAGGCCCTGCCCGTTCACCCCAATTCCCCCCGGTGTCATACATACCTGTCCGGTCGCAGCGCTGATCCCCCGCGGCTCCCTCCTCCTTCACAGCAGACGCCGGCCGGTCACATGTTCCGAGCAGCTGACAGCCAGCACTGTGTTCAGTGTGAGCTGTGCTGGCTGCTCGGCACTCTGCAGCTGTGACCCGGGGAGAGTGGGTGCAGATTTTTGCACCCACTCTCCTCAAATGGAGGGTCTGCCCTCCTAGAAAATGGGGGATACGTTCCCTGAACGTGCCCCCATATTCTAGAAGGTCCAGAGCCGACGTGGGACATCCAAATGGATTTCTGCGGACCCATTTTTTTAATTAAATTGGAGAACAAGGGAATGATTTGGGGAGTGTTTTTTCTAACAAAAATTTTTTTGTTGTCTTTTTTTGCTTTTGTTTACTGTCAATTAGTTATGTCGGGTGTCTGATAGACGCCGTGACATCACTAATTGCTGGGCTTGATGCCAGGTGATATTACACATCTGGTATCAACCCCATTTATTACCCCGTTAGCCAACGCACCAGGGCGCGGGATGAGTTGGGGCGAAGCGCCAGGATTGGCGCATCTAATGGATGCGCCACTTCTGGGGCGGCTGTGGCCTGCTATTTTTAGGCTGGGAAGAGTCCAATAACCATGGCTCTTCCCACCCTGAGAATACCAGACCTCAGCTGTCAGCTTCACCTTGGCTGGTGATCTAATTTGGGGGGACCCCATGTTATTTTTTTTTTTATTATTTTTATTTATAAATAAAAAAAAAAACCTGGGGAGCCCTCCAAATTGATCACCAGACAAGATGAAGCTGCCAGCTGTGGTTTGCAGACTACAGCTGTCTGCTTTACCCTGACTGGCTATCAAAAATAGGGGGGACCCCACGCCATTTTTTTTTTGTTTTTGTGATAAAAACTAGGCTAGGCACCCTTTAGTGCCACATGAAAGGTACTAAAGGTGCCAGCTTAGAATATGCAGGGGGGGGTGGGACGTTGTATATATATATTTGATCTCCATTGACGCTTTTTAGGCTGGATGCCCACAATTGGGGTTTGCAGCGTTTTGGGCGCAGATTGTTTTCCCTGCATCCATGATGCTGCGTTGTGCAGTAGAAGCACAGTGGAAGGATTTTTAGAAATCTCATGCCCACTGTGCTTCTTTTCTCTGCAGCATAAACCAACCTGTGAAGCAGCTTCCCGAGCCTCAGCATGTCAATTTATGCTGCGTAGATGAGTGTTCTCTGCAGGTAGCATAGAGCTCCACAGCAGCCTGAACCCAAATCGTGGGCATGGCCAGCTGCGTTCTCCCGTGGGAAACACTCACATCTCTGCAGGAAGGCTGACACTGTGTACTAGACGCCGTGTCGCTGGATCATGGCCACATAGCCCAACAGTGAGAATATTGTTGCTACAGCTACATTTTGGGGGAAGTAGCTGTGGATTCAAAATGATTAATATACTCCTGAATAAAATCCTTGAGGGGTGCAGATTCCAAAATGGGGTCACTTGTGGGGGTTTTCTGACGTATAGGTACCCAAGTCTTAAAAAACGCACCTAAAAAAACGCATGAAAAACGCATGAAAAACGCATGCGTTTTCGATGCGTTGTTTCTCAAAAAGCATTGTTTACTATTCTCCCCTCTGCCAGAGGGTGCGTTTTTTTCCACGCGGAAAAAAAAGCAACGTGTGCACATACCCTTATAATGTAGATTACAGTCCTCCAACTTTTAAAAGCTACTATACTATACCATACTATACTATAAGCTACTACAATACTATTAGTAATTAGTCATAGTATAACTTTTCGATATCTTACTGTTTTTCTTCTCGACACAACTGTATGGCTTACTAATTCTTTAAAACAAATGTAAAAAAATATATCTTTTTAACTTACCAGTTCTTTTAAATCTCATAATTTCACATCTGGAAATGCTTTCACAATGTGTTCTAATCTTGGCTGACAATCTGTAAGTCTGATAAAGACAAGAGAAATTGCAAATAACATTATTAAACGCAAAATAAAAAATAATCTGCAGAGCTCAATACAGCTGACTAACTTGACTAATACAGAACACTCACAAAAGTAAATATATATACAACATAATTAGATATAAAATAACACATATGAGATGGGAATACCTACAGTATATCACAAAAGTGAGTACACCCTTCACAATTTTTTTAAATATTTTATTATATTTTTATGGGACAACACTGAAGATATGACATTTTGATACAATGTAAAGTAGTCAGGGTACAGCTTGTATAACAGTGTAAATTTGGTGTAAGTCAACACACAGCCAATAATGTCTAAATAGAAGTGAGTACACCCCAAGTGAAAATGGCCAAATTGTGCCCAATCAGCCATTTTCCCTCCCCGGTCTCATGTGACTCATTAGTGTTACATGGTCTCAGGTGTAAATGGGGAGCAGGGGTGTTATATTCGGTGTTATTGCTCACACACACTCTCATACTGATCACTGGAGTTCCACATGACACATTATGGTAAAGAATTGCCTGAGAATCTGTAAAAAAAAGAATTGTTGCTCTAAATAAAGATGGCCTACGATACAAGAAGATTAGCAACACCCTGGAACTGAGCAGCAGCACAGTGGTCAAGATCATATAGCATTTTAACAAGACAGATTCCATTCAGAACAGGCCTCTCCATGATCATCCAAAGAGGTTGAGGGCACATGTTGCATGTCATATCCAGAGGTTGTCTTTTCAAAAAGACATATGAGTGCTGTCGGCATTGCTACAGAGGTTGAAGGGGTGGGGGTCAGCCTTTCAGTGCTCAGCTCATATGCCGTACACTGCATCAAATTGGTTTGCATGTCTGTCATCCCAGATGGAAGCATTTTCTAAAAATGATGCACAAGAAAGCCCACACACAGTTTGCTGAAGACAAGCAGACTAAGGACATGGCTTACTGGAACCATGTCCTGTGGTCTGATAAGAAACATAAACTTATTTGGTTCAGATGGTGTCAAGCGTGTGTGGCGGCAACCAGGACAAGTGTAAAAAGACAAGTGTATCGTGCCTACGGTCAAACATGTTGGCGAGAGTGTCATGATTTGGGGATGCATGAGTGCTGTCGGCTGTGGGGAGCTACAGGTCATTGAGGGAACCATGAATGTCAACATGTACTGTGACTAACTGAAGCAGAGCATGATCCCCCTCACTTCAGACAGTGGTCCACAGGGCAGTATATCAACATGAGAATGACCCCAACACACACCTCCTAAAGAAACTGAGGGTAAAGGTGCTAGACCTAAACCCCAATGGTGGGGCATCCTCCAGCTCTGGGATGTTGTTTTGGAAGAGTGGAAGAGGATCCAGTGGCTCCTGTGAAGCTTTAGTGAGCTCTATGCCTAAACGAGATAATGCAGTGCTTGAAAATAATGGTAGCCTCACAAAATATTTACATTTTGGGCACAATTAGGCCATTTTCACTTAAGTGTGCACTCACTTTTGTTGCCAGTAGTTTAGACATTTATGACTTTGTGTTGAGATATTTACAGGTCACACTAAATTTACACTGTTATACAAGCTGCACACTGACTACTGCACATTGTAGCAAAGCGTCATATCTTTAGTGTTGTCCCATAAAAAGACCTAATAAAATATTTACAAAAATGTGAGGGGTGTATTCACTTTTGTGATATACTGTATATCCTTTATGTTCAATGCACTCACTTCTAATTCACTGTCTAGCAATTCATTTTATAAACATAACAAGTAAAAGTTCATAGGAGACTTTCAGCGCTATGGACACCTTTGCACTATATTTTGTCTATTGATCATTGGCTTCCTAAATACAAAATGAATAACAGTATTTACTTTCAAAATAGTCTTAATCAAACATTTTCTACTATTTTGTTTCTAAATGGATTTTTTTTTGTTTATCCAACCTTATAAAAAAATGGAATCCAATGTAATTGAAAAGTTACATGCACTGTAATACGATACCAATGAAAACTACAGCTTATCCTGTAAAAATAAGCACAGATCAGAATATATAGGCTAATGCACAGTATAATTAACCTGTAAGGCTACTGTCACACATCAGTTGTTTGGCATCAGGCACAATCCGGCTTATGCCTGATGCAATGGATTCGTCACAGATTGTGAAAAAACTGATGCGACTGATCCAGAAAAAAAAACGGATTCCTTTTTTTTTTATGCTTTCTTTTATACCGAGAGAGAGAGAGAGATCCCATCATCACTGCACACACCTGTACTACCGCCCCCATCATCACCACACACACCGGCAGTACCGCCCCCATCATCCCCGCACACACCCAGGCACTACCGCACCCATCATCCCCGCACACACGCAGGCACAACTGCACCCATTATCATCACCGCACACACCCTGGTACTACTACACTCTTCATCATTGCACACACCGGCACTACCGCACTCATCATCACCGCACACACCCCGACACTACCGCCCCCATCATCACCACACACACCGGCAGTACCGTCCCATAATCACTGCACACACCCAGGCACTACCGCACCCATCATCCCCGCACACACCCCAGCACTACCGCCCCCATCATCACCGCACACACCCCGGCACTGTCGTCCCCATCATCACCACACGCACCGACAGTACCGCCCCCATCATCACCACACACACCGGCAGTACCGTCCCATAATCACTGCACACACCCAGGCACTACCGCACCCATCATCCCCGCACACACCTAGCCACTACCGCACCCATCATGATCACCGCACACACCCTGGCACTACCGCACTCATCATCACCACACACACCCAGGCACTACCGCCCCCATCGTCACCGCACACACCCAGGCACTACCGCCCCTATTATCACTGCACACACGCAGGTACTACCACACTCATCATCCCCGCACACACCCCGGCACTGTCGCCCCCATCATCACCACACGCACCGGCAGTACCGCCACTATCATCCCCGCACACACCCAGGCACTACCACCCCCATCATCCCCGCACACACGCAGGCACTACCGCACCCATCATCATCACCGCACACACCCCAGCACTACCGCACTCATCATCACCACACACACCCAGGCACTACCACCCCCATCATCACCACACACACCCAGGCACTACCGCCCTTATTATCACTGCTCACACGCAGGTACTACCGCCCCCATCATCCCCGCACACACCCAGGCACTACCACACCTATCCCCACACACACGCAGGCACTTCGACCCCTATCATCACCGCACACACACCGGCATTACCTGAGTGACATCCCCGCTGACAGCATGATTCACTTCAGTTGCTGCGTGGAGCTGACAGAGAGCGGCGGTGTTCTACGGCCGCTCCGTCAGCTTCATGTAGCAGAGCTTAAAGTGTCGCGGGACCTCGTGTGGATTACGTCGGACCTGGAGGGGATTTGGGGATTAATAAAGTGGTAAATGAGGATGTTTTTGTCTTCTATTTCAAATTAAGGGTTTTTCGGGTGTGTGTGTTTATTTACTTTCACTTACAGGTTAATCATTGGGGGTCTCACATAGATGCCTGCCATGGCTAACCTAGGACTTAGTGACAGCTGTGGGCTGCCATTAACTCCTTATTAGCTCGATTGCCACCGCATCAGGGGAATTCGGAATGAGTCAGGTAGAGTCCCGGGATTGTCGCATCTAATAGTTGCGGCAATTCCGGGCGGCTGCTGGCTGATATTTTTAGGCTGGGGGGCTCTCCATAACGTGGAGCTCCCCATCCTGAGAATACCAACCATCAGCCGTGTGGCTTTACCTTGGCTATATCTAAATTGGACGAGACTGCATGTCGTTTTTTTTAATTATTTATTTATTTATTTTACTGCACGATATAGACCTGCCCACCGGCGACTGTGATTGGTTGTAGTGAGACATTTGTCACTCAGCGTGTGGGCGTGTCTGATTGCAACCAATCATAAGCGCCGGTGGGTGGGGGAAGCAGTGAATACTAGATGGAATAATGAGCAGCCGGAATTTTCAAAAGAGAAGCTGCCAGAGCAGTGTGACGCCCGTGATCGGTGAGTATAAAGGAGGGAGGGAGAGAGGGAAAGACAGACCGACAGAGAGAGAGACCAACGGACCGACCGACACATCGACAGAGAGGGAGAGAGAGACTATTTACACAATGTCTGGGCATGCCCAGAAACAACAAACGGAAACCGGCGCCGGTTTCCGGCATATGACAGATGACGACGAATCCAGCGCCCATAGGCTTCCATTATAAAAAAAGCCGTACGTAGCCGTATCCGGCGCAATGCGTTTTTTTGTCAGAGACGTTTCATCCGGCCGCCGCATTAGGCTGCTTTCACACATCCGTTTTTTCCTGTGCGGCACAATCCGGCGCTTTGCAGAAAAAACACAACCGTTTTTTTTTTGCCGCCAGTTGCGGGTTTTTTTGCATAGACTTACATTGGTGCTGGATTGTGCCGCATGGGCTTGCGTTCCGTCCGGTTTTTGCCGCATGCGGCAGATTTAGCCGATGCGGCGGCCGGATGGAACGTTGCCTGGCATGTTTTTGTGTCTGGCAAGAAAAAACGCATTGCGCTGCATCCGGCCGATGCGGCGCAATTTGCAATGCATGCCTATGGACGCTGCATGCGGCGTCCTGCGGCAAAAAACGCATCTGGCCGCCGCATGTGTTTTTTTGCACTGCGCATGCTCAGTAGCCTGCCGCAAGTGGCAAAAACCGGATGCATGTAAAAAACTTATGCAAAGGATGCGGTTTTGTCGCCGCATCCGTTGCATAGGTTTAATAGCCAGATTGGCCGGCTCTGCTAAAACCGGAGGAGTGAAAGCAGCCATAGCCAATTACGCCGGATCCGGCAAAAGCCGGATGCAACGAATGCCATCCAGCACAATCCGGCGCTAATACAAATCAATGGGAATAAAACGGATCCGGCACTGGATCCGTTTTATCCGTTTTTTACGGATTGTGCCTGATGGAAAAAAACTGATGTGTGAAAGTAGCCTAAGTGATTATCACTGTATGTGTTCATTGGCTGTGTGTTATCACTTTATGGAGCATGCTCAGGGACTGAGCCGTCTCCATGCAGTTTGCGTATAGGGGGGTAGCGTCCCTACAATAGAGGTGAATGATACTGTGACTTTGAGAGACTGTGCTTCCCTGTTGTTCTCCATGTTATGAACTGGCTGGCTCCCTTCTCTGAACTGTAAACTTGGACTAACCCACCCGAGAAAGTGCGGGAAAGAGAAAAAGAGTGGGAGAAGAGTTTTAGGTAGGAACTGGAGCGTGAGAGTGGGAGACAGGAGGCATGTTCCTGTACTCTGTTTTAGTGTGGACGTTTGGAGAACAAAGTGCGGTTCCGGCTGCGAGAGAAACTACAAGCTGGACTGTGAGAGACCCCTGAAGACAGTCGAGCAAGTATCGGACAGGGATAAATCCTGAGTATGGCGATTTCGAAGAAAAGGAAGAGTTCCCCCCCTGCCCTGTGCACACCGACGAGGACCACAGCATCAAATTCCCGGGAGTGAACCAGTGTCGTCCCGACTAGACCGTGAGTCTGCACCGGTATGCGCAGTTAGTAGGGCGTAGCGTAGGCCCCCCTGGCTAGGACGCAGTAGCCGCATGGCTTGAGGGATTTAAGAATCTTTAAGATGACAACCATCACCTATAATGATCATCAGCACTCTGTGATAGGATTCATGAGTTGAGGGGGATGGTCCAGTGCCATATAACACTGATTCCCTCGGAGTTTTAGTTTCAATGGTCTCTACATCCACACTTTACCATTAAGTCTTTGAGTAGCAGACATGACGACATCAATACAATGCGCTTGCTGCGCAAAGTCCACAGACTGGTGCAGCGCATCGGAAAAACAGGGCTAAGTGAGTAGTTTTTATTTTATCAGTATTTGTGGTGTGAAACTGAAGGAGGCTATGTGTGATTCACACTGGGTGTGTAATGTGGGGCCATCATACAGTATTTGAGGGCTGTGGGGGCGAATATAATGTATGGAGGGTGGTGGAGGCAACATACAGTGTGGGGTGGAAAGTAGGGAACATTACACTGTGTGTTGGCTGTGGAGGTCATCATACAGTGATTAGGTGCTGTGGGGGCCATCATACAGTGTGTGTGTAAAAGTGATTCCATCATACTGTGTTGCTTCACTACTTCTATACTATGACCTATTCATAGGATCTGGGCCTAAAATCTGGCACCTCCAACGATCAGCTGCTCTTTCTGCAGAGGGCAGCTGGATATGAGCAGTTGCAGAACTGAACAGCACCGATTCATCAACTGTGTAGAGGTGGCTCCAATGTACTGCATATCCGATCATTCCACTGGCACCCCCACTAAGAATAACTGATCGGTGCCCCCCCCTCCCAAAATTATATTGATGGCTTATTTTTTGGAATAGGTCAAAAATATAAAAGTAGTGGAGTCTTTAAAGTTAAAAACAAAAAGATTATTATTCTCACCACGAAAAGGACTTCTGTAGATGCCAGCCTATGTATATCAGGGAAGGTGAGATTTGTATTTTATTATTCTAGGAAATCCACAGTATCAAATCCACACTAATAGTCAAACAACATGAGATATGGTCGCTCAACCCTTAATGGAAGGAAAAAATGAGAACGGTGTTAATCCATATGGAACAGACCACTTTGTTCATAAATTTATCAATATGGAATCATTACTTGGAAGAACTGGAGACCAAAAAGGCAAACAACATTTTTAAAAATATATTTTACTTAGTTTTTCTCATTTCTCATGTCCTTAATCTGCAATGTTGTAAATGATGTGTTCAGGGAATTATACATATGCCCTTCATCAAGCTTCAAGGAGAATTAGTAAGATGTCCTTCCATAAGGATAGGACGCCAGGCTCTACCTGAACTCTAAAATTTTGGGATTTTCTTATCTTCGGAAGACCACCCTTAACCTTGAACCCCGCAGTTGCTTCCCATCATTTTGAAGGGACATCTTGCCAATTCTGCCCATATTCTTATGAAAAGTATATGACTCAAAGTGTTGCCACAACTACATTTCACTATACAATTCAACTGAAGTGGTATTGATTATCAATGTGATTAAAACAAAATAAATAATATTTGAAGAACTCTTTGTGCCTTCTTGGTTACCCGTTATTCAAAATAATGATTCCATCTGCACTAATATTGTCCTTTGTCTTACTCTTGTAGTAAACATACTGCACAGTGTCTTTGGGATAGTGGGGAACAGGGGTCCTAAGCTGACCCACAAGCTAAGGGGCCCTATGCTATCCCTATACTCAGGGATACTCCTAAAGGTGGAGAGGCCTAAGTCTCCTTCCTGGCCCTGCTCCTGACCAGTCTTGATCTAATTCCTCCACTTGCTCACAAACAGAGAGATGGGACAGGAGTGTGTTGAAACCACAGAAAAAGACAGACAAGAAAAAAACCAAAGCTCTGTCATACAGTACACACACACACAGGATAAGACAATAAGAGATTCCGGAAGAAAAACAAGAGCAGGAAGGAAACACTCCACAACCTCACCAAGCAAAAAGCACCACTAAACTCGAATTTGACCAGAGAGTGCTGGGACACCACATCTCACAGATCAAGACAGAAAAAACTACAGCTGGCATGGGTAGAAGGATTCCAACAGTATAAATAGGAGGGTGACAGATAGGTCTCCCAACAGCATGCGATTAAAGGAGCAAGCAGTCTAGCAGAGATGAAATCATACTAGTATACATATGAATCAGCACACAGCAGGTCAACACCCAAGTCTGCCTGTGTTCAAACCATTGGGCAGAGTGTCAGAATCTGTAATCTGAACAGAGTCTAATGCCACCATGACAGTCGGCGAAGTTTGTACAAAAGACTGTGTAACACATACAGGTTGACATTTTTTTTGTAATCCCTTTACGACCAAGGATGTAACTGTATGTCCTTGATCACTTAACTCCTGTTACCGCGGGCTTCGGCGTAGTCTCCGCACATGTCTCTCGATCCAATTAGCAGACATGTGGGGTTAATAGGCGCAGATGGATCCCTTTAGATTGTGCTGTCAGTGTTTGTTTAAATGGCCGCGGTGGGGATAGCGCAGCTCACCGCCACCATCAGTGTCCCTTTGAGGTGATCATGGCACGCCATGGTAGTGCAGGGTCAGCTGATGACCCCTGATGCTGCCATGACTCACTTCCTGTGAATACTGGCAGAATGCCGGCACTTATAGGAAAGCAGCATTTCTGCTGATCAGAGCGATGCAGCTCTGATCAATAGAAATGAACAAGCAATAGGTCGGAGCAGTGATAAAGTTCCCTAGGGGGACTAGTGAAGTAAATAAAAAAAGTTTTTAAAAATATGAAAAAATAAAAAAAACTAACTAAAAGTTCAAATCAAACCCATTTGCCCCATTGAATATAAAACAGTTAAAAAAATAAAAAAATAGACACAATTAATCTGATCGGTGCACGGTATGTCGAGAAAAAAACTCCAAATGCCAAAATTGTTTGCTTGTCGCTGCAAATTTTTATTAAAATGCAATAACAGGCGATCAAAAAGTAGCATCTGCACAAAAATGGCATCATTAAAAAAGTCAGCTCAAGACGCAAATATTAACTATCACTGAGCCCCAGATCCAGAAAAATGAGAACACTACAAGTCTTGAAAATGGCAACAATAGCGTTACTCTTTTTTGGGATTAATGTCTGATTTCTTTTCACCCCTTAAATTAAAGTAAAAGAATACATGTTTGGTATTTACAAACTCATACCAACATGAGGCATCATACTGACACATCAGTTTTACCATATAGTAAACATGGTAAATAAAAGACCCAAAAACAATCGTGCAATTTGCACTTTTTTTGCAATTTCACCGCACTTGGAATTTTTTTCCCATTTTCCAGTATTCTATATGGTAAAGTTAAAGGTTTCATTCAAAAGTACAACTCGTCCCACAAAAAAACAAGCCCTCATATGACAATATTGGCAGAATAGTAAAAAAAAAACAACTTTTGACTCTCATAAGGGAAGCAAAAAACGAAAGTGAAAAATGGAAAATTGCCTGGGTGTGAAGGAGTTAAGGGCACTTTACACGCTGTGATCTCGCTAGCGTGCGTACCCGCCCCCGTCGGTTGTGCGTCACGGGCAAATCGCTGCCCGTGGAGAACAACATCGCTCAGACCCGTCACACATACTTACCTGCCTAGCGATGTCGCTGTGACTGGCGAACCGCCTCCTTTCTAAGAGGGGCGGTTCATTCGGCGTCACAGCGACGTCACTAAGCGGCCACCCAATAGAAGCGGAGGGGCAAAGATGAGCGGGACGAACATCCCGCCCACCTCCTTCCTTCCTCATTGCGGGCGGCCGCAGGTAAGGTGAGGTTCCTCATTCCTGCGGTGTCACACATAGCGATGTGTGCTGCCGCAGGAATGATGAACAACCTGCATCCTGCAACAGCAACGATATTTTGGAAATGGACAGCGTGTCAACAATCAACGATAAGGTGAATTTTTTTGATCGTTAGCGGTCGCTCGTACGTGTCACACGCAACGACGTTGCTAACGAGAACGGATGTGCGTCACGAATTCCGTGACCCCCAACGACATCTCATTGGCGATGTCGTTGCGTGTAAAGTGGCCTTTAAGCCCAACCAGGACGGGAGGTATTCACACGGAATACAAAATGACTGAAAAACTGCATCAGAATCTGTGTGATTTTTAGCCTACATAATTGCGAAAGATGGATGCAAGTAAGAAATCTGCAGTAGATGTGCTTGTACATCATCATCATCGTTTTTTTTCTTAGAGGCAAAAGGAATATTTTTTCTCCCCACTCTCTGTTACACAATGCAGCAATTTGGCTTTAAGATTTACAGTGTAATACATATTCCAGACAGTGTTACAAGTCCATTTAATGGAGTATGCATGCTTCCGCTAGTCGTCTCCCATGTGTATTGCCTGGAATAATTCATCTTCATTTGGTCAATTACTGTAATACACACATACCAGTGATATGCAATTCTTATTTGGTGCCGAAACCCGTTACACCATATCACAATTCACAAATGAATGCGTAAGCTAAAAATAAACACCAACAGGAACAAGTGAAATATTGAAGCTAACCAGCCTGTCCTGGCCATAAGAAGGCTCAGCTCTTTCTACATGTTTACAATGCAATGATCTCACGGAAAAGTCCGCATTCATTGCAGTTTATCATTTTTATTCAGAGCACATATTTCCTCTTCCTAAATGACTCCAAACCTGACAGATTTGCTGTGAGAAATATAAGTCTGTCTCCTGCATTTCAGCCCATGCAGAGTGGTACTATTTAGGTTGCTTAGCAACCATCAGAAGGCATGTCAGAGAGCACGGAGAGCTGGTGGAACAAGACCGGGGGATCGAGAACGTATTACGCATTGTTCTAACCATTTTCTTCCAGCCCACTGCCTGTGTCGCACTCACCCATTCCAGCAGTGAGGCACAGGCTTGTCAAACGGGAATACGTTAGCTCAGATGTCAAACTTACAAGAACCGTAAGGGCGTTATCCAGGACCAAACGTTTCCCTTATTCACTGTTTACTTCTGTAATACCATGGGGAAATCAGTGAACTAGAAATAACAATTCAGTCAAAGCTTTGACACAGCTAATTAGTAAAATTAATGTATATATATAATTATGCGGGAAGCTAGAGGTTCATATTCTCTCGTTTATTAACCCCTTGCCTCCGCAGCCAATTTTTCTATTGACATTTGTATTTTCTCTTCCTTTTTGCCAAGAGACATAACTTTTTATTTTTAAGTCAACACAGACATGAAAGTTGTACTTTTGAACAAAACAATCCATTTGGCACAACGTAATGAAAAACCGGAAAACTCACAAATGGAATTTACGGTTTTCACTGTACATGGCGATACCAAATGTAAATGGATTTGGGCAGCATGGATTATATGAAAATAGACCTGTTTAAAGGGCCGTATTTTATCCAGAATAGGCGGTCGTGCATAAATGAGGAATATCACAATATCTGTCCATTTTATTACTTGTACCCTGCATTTGTCAACAGTTCTCCCTTCTGCAGAGTCTGCTTTTCAGTTGTCTCTGAGCTAGTGAGTAGTTGCTACAATGGCTTCCATACACAATATATAGACAGACTGATTTTTTTTAAGTAGCACAAAATATACAAAAATAAAGAATATATTCTGAAGGTTTTCTAAGATATAACTTGTATTAATTATTACAATTAGGGATGTAGGTAATAAATACCTGGACTAACACCATGAAAAATATATCAAATATGAAAGGTAATATAAAAGAGGATAATGGAAGGGAAAAAGGACCACCAACAATCGCTTAAAGTGCTGTCCCCTACCTACCAATGGAGGTTAAGTACCTAAATGTAGCAACCAGTGGTGCCCCCATGCCCTGGCAGCTAACCCTCACTGTCCCTATAACTGATAAGAACCCCTTTGCAGGTAGTTCAGAGGACAGAGTCCAATATAGAATTTACTGGCAATAATTGATAAGTTCATATATATGTACATACTGCATAGGCAAAATGCTCGGATAGGAAATATGCTACCCCAGGTAGGTAAGGGATAGCACTTTAGGCATTATTAGGATTATTGGTGGTCCTTTTTCCTTGCATTATCCTTTTTTATATTACCTAGTATTTATAAGTCAAAACCAGGAGTGGGTAAAAATGCAGAAATGGTGCACTTGTTTCTATTATACAGTATATCACAAAAGTGAGTACACAGCTCCCATTTTTGTAAATATTTTATTATATTTTTTCATAGGACAACACTGAAGATATGACACTTTGATGTAATGTAAAGTAGTGCCCTCTCAGTCAGCTACATGCTCTACGGTAGGGACGGGCTGCATCTCAATGGAGAGGGTGCAGTTGTGCTGAGGGAGAAAATGGGCAGACGGATGGAGGTGCTTTTAAACTAGGATCTGGCGGGAGGGACGGTAGTGGAGCAAATAAGGGGATAGATAGAGCAGATAGAGACAGTGAGATTATAGGGGTAAATGAAGGATTAGGGGGGGTTGGGACATGCAAGGAACGTAGGGAGGCTATGAGTAAGGAATGATTTAATAGTGTTAAATGTCTACTAGCAAATGCAAGTAGTCTTGCAAACAAAATGAATGAATTGGAGACTCTTATGTCAACCATGGATTATGATATGGTGGGCATTAACTTGGCTGGATAAAAGCCATGACTGGGTGACAAACGTAGAGGGTAATACTACATTCAGAAAGGACAGGAAAGACAAAAAAGGTGGAGGGGTGTGTATATTTATCAAATCTCACCTAAAACCTGTATTGAATGATGACATTAGGGGGAACTGCGTCAGTGTAGACTCAATATGGGTAAGTGTACATGGGGAGGGAAATAATGGAAAAATGCTAATTGGCATTTGCTATAAGCCTCCTAACATCCCTAAACAGGTAGAGAATGAAATGCTGCAACAAATTGAAAAGACAGCTAATAATAATAATAATGATAATTGGGTTCTTATTATGGGGGATTTCAACTATCCAGACATTCAGTGGGACATAGAATCTTCTGGTTGTGCTTAAAGCTGTAAATTCTTATTTACTATTCAAGATAATTTCCTGTCTCAAATGGTAGATAAACTGACAAGGGGAGATAATTTGCTACATCTGGTCCTGTAAAATAGATCGGATACAATTTCAGACCTACAGGTCCGGGAGCACTTGGGCACCAGTGATCTTAATATGGTAAGCTTCAAAGTAATATTCAATAGAACATTTAAAAGGGGAAATGCTAAAACCTGGAAGTTTAGGAAAGCTGATTTCAACAAATTAAGGGAAGAGCTTAAATGTGTAGATTGGGACAATGTCATGGTAACTGGGGATACCGAACATAAATGGGGAAAGTTTAAGGATATACTGCTAGAGTCCTGTAAAAAACTTATACCCTCCAGTAATAAATTGTCCAGGAATAAAATGAAACCACTATGGATAAATAAGGCTGTACAAAGTATAATAAAACAAAAACAAAGGCGTTTAAACTCTTGAAGGCTGAGAATAGAGAAATAGCATTGCAGGAGTATAAAGATATCAATAGGCAATGCAAAAAAGAAATCAAACAAGCAAAACTAGCTACTGAAACAAAAATCGCCAAGGACATCTTTTTTCTGCCAAAGGCCATTTGAATATTTATATCATCAATCAGAGGCCGCTCAAAAGTATCAACTATATAGGGTCAAGCAATTACAGTAAATAATTAACTCCTAATGTGGTGGCTGGAGTTGCTTTTTTTTAATGTGGCTATTTTGTTAGGTGGTATTGATTATGTTGCTTCTCTCAACTGCTTTCGAGATTTTTGTTGGTCTGGCATGCAGTCAACTCTCTTTGATAAGTTTTGTAAAAACCTTGCAACAAAGTTCTGTATATATCACATAGAATACACTGATACTGCTGTATACATTACATCACAGACATAGACTGCTGTATACATTACATAATATATCAAAGTAAAGGGAAGGTTTTGAAAAACAAATAGTATATTAACCCTTAAAATCATTAACTTTATTAGAATCTCTTAGAAACATCAAAAAGACACACAATAACTAACCTAATGTGCACAGGTGGAAAAAGGAGGAGGGTTAAAGATAAAGCCCTAAAAATAGACCTCCCTCCTGTCCACTACCTCACGCGGGGGTTGGCACCCTAAAGGAAAGCGATATGGTGCCCCCACTCCTCAACGGCTATCCTTAGCCTGCCCAAGAATACCCTAACGGCAGGTATGAAAGGTGCTCAAATCTAATAATAATAAAGTGAAAAAAGTGCTTAGTAAGGATAGCCAATGAGATATGCTTAAAAAAGGATCGCGCATGCCTCAAATTGCCTCGTGCCCTAATTGCCTCACAATAATCATTTAGTTGGGTCAGGGGCAGGTGCTTTTGCAGAGGTTGGGTGTGGGGTAGGGGGGTACCTTAGGGGTTAGTTAGGAGATTGATATTCGGGTTTATGTTCTGACTAGGCAAACCCATCTCGCACCCAACCTCTGCAAAAGCACCTGCCCCTGACCCCACTAAATGATTATTGTGAGGCAATTAGGGCACGAGGCAATTTGAGGCATACAAGATCCTTTTTAAGCATATCTCACTGGCTATCCTTACTGAGCACTTTTTGCACTTTATTATTATTAGATTTGAGCACCTTTCATACCTGCCGTTAAGGTATTCTAGGGCAGGCTAAGGATAGCCGTCGAGGAGTGGGGCGCTATATCGTTTTCCTTTAGGGTGCCAACCCCCGCATGAGGTAGTGGACAGGAGGGAGGTCTATTTTTAGGGCTTTATCTTTAACCCTTTTCCACCTGTGCACATTAGGTTAGTTATTGTGTGTCTTCTTGATGTTTTAAGAGATTCTAATAAAATTGATGATTTTACAGACTGCTGTAAATACATCACATAGAAGATGCTGGGACCTCAGCATAAACATCACATAACATAGGAGAAGCTAAGAGTGGAGTATACACATCTCATAGATGTTAAGACTTCTGTATCTTACATAGGAGACGCGCTGGGACTGGAGATGCTGGTGCTGCAATATATACATCACAAGAGATGCTGGGGGCGTATACATCAAAGGAGATGCTGGGACCATATATATCACAGGAGACACTGGGGGCATATATACATCACAGGAGATACTCGGGCATATCACAGACGTTGCTGAGGCTACTGTATACATCACATCAGAGACACAGACTGTTGTATACATCACTTCAGAGACACTGAGACTCCTGTATGTACATCACATAGGAGACGCTGGGGATGCAGCATGAACATCACATAGGACATGCTGGGGCTGGAGTATGTACATCACAAAGATGATAGGACTTCTGTATATACCTCACATAGGAGACACTGGGGCTGGAATATATACATCACAGCAGATGCAGGGGCTGGAGCATATTCATCACAAGAAACATGGGGGCTGGAGCATATACTTCATAGGAGACATGGGAGCTGCAGTATATACATCACAAGAGATACAGGGGTCATATACATACCAGGAGATGTTGGGGGCTATATACATCACAGGAGACTAGAGAATATACATCACAGGAGAGGCTAAGGGCATAAATACATCACAGGAAAAATTGGGGAATATAAAACACAGGAGACGCTGGGGCATATACATTGCAGGAGATGCTGGGTGTGTATATATATCGCAGGAGATGCTGGGGCATATACATAGCAGGAAACGCTGTGGGCATATACAATACAGGACACACTAAAGGTATATGCATCACAGAAAATTCTGGGCATATATACATCACAGGAGATGCTTGGGGCTGTTACATTACAGAGGAGACTGAGGCATCTATACATCACTGTGGTGGTGCTTTTCAGTGACAAGCAAAAGGGTAACGATGTTTTGAACTTTTGACTTTTAGGCTTTATATCTAACATCCACTACAGTTTTGAGCATGAGACTACTTTCATTTTATAGACAATCATCTTGTTTATCTCATACAGAATTTTAACTTGCAACTATTTAGCATATGAATAGTTATATAGATTCTTGTCATGTCACTACATTGTTACTATTTTGCTCCTAAAAGTCTACATTTAAATTTTTATAATTTTGTTAGTATTTTGTAAATCTACCTTTGGATTCAACACTGCCTGAACTCTTCTGGGCATGCTCTAGATCAAATTAATGCATGTCTTGACCAAAATCTGATCCCAGGTCTTTGCTACATGATCCCAATGTTGGTGCATACTGTTTGACTCACTTGGGTATGAGGTCTAATGACTTTGGGGGCCAATTCAGCACCTCTACTTCATTGTCATTGAACCATTTCTTTGCCAAATCTTGATGTATGCTTCGAGTCGTTGTCCTGCTGGAATACTATGTTGTCCTTTTCATACTCATAGAACTCAAGTGTATGAAGTAACATGTCTTGTAGGATTCTCAGATATAGCTCAGCATTGAGACCATCAGTGATCCTGGTCAAGTAAAAAACTCATTTGGCTGTGAAACAACCCCATATCATCAGGCTTCCTCCACCAAACTTGATAGTTGCTTCAATTCTTGATCCGGTGGGCCCTTTTCCCTAGTTTCTTTCTGACCCATTTGCATCCATCAGAGCTTAGTCTATTGACATATCTCATTGCTCCAAATCATCCATTTCCAATCTTCTACAGTCCACTTTTTGTACTTCTTTGCAAACTCTAGCCAACGCTTCTTATGCAGACATTAAAGTTGACGTTTCTTTGTCGTTTTTCAGGCCACCATTCCAGACTTGTGTAATTTGCGTTGCACAGTGTGTGCATGGACATCTGTGATCTCACAAATATGAAGCATATGAGCCGCCTCAATTGCCATGCTTGTCACACCAGAACTGATAGACCTTGTGATGAGCCAACCTTTTTACTCCAATATTTTGCCTGGACGTCCACCTCTTGGCTTTTGAATAGATGGATGGACTTCATTTTGTATTCTTCCAACTATCATGATGCAGTTTGGAAATTTTTGTTGGCCAAGAGACCACTATCGATGAGCTGGATGATGCTGTTTCTCTTTTCCTTGGAAATTTTCTTAATCACTGTTCCTCAATTAGAGCCAGTGACCTTTCGCTTGGGAATAAACCTAATAACACACTGAACTGAGTTAGAACAGGTTGTAATAAGTAATATACAGGAAGAAAAGTTTTTCATACACCAGAAGCAAAATAGTAACAATGCAGTGACATGACAACAATCTACATAACTAATCATATTCTAAATAGTTGGAAGTCAAATTTATATATGAGATAGCAAAGATAATTGTCTATAAAATAAATGTAGTGCCACGTTCAGACTGTAGTGAATGGTGAGATATGGAGCCTGAAAATCAAAAGTTCAAAAACATTGTTACTCTTGCTCGTCACTTTATATTCCAGATAACAATATTTCTACTAAACTGCATGCAGATTTTTTTCACTGTGTCTGACTAAAAGCCTCATTCACCTGCTTTGTGCTGACATTTCTTGTTGAATTTTAGTGTGAAATATTCACAAGCTCTGGTATGTCTTAAAGTGGTTCAAAAGCTTTCAAATGTTAATAAATAATACATTTTAGCCAAAGTTTTAGAAGGCCATACATATTAAGTGAAGGCGTTAAAATCTTTGTGTTCCTACACATAACTGATTAATGATTAAAATCATTTCTCATTAACTTAAATTGATCCTGTCAGGTGCAATATGCACCCAGAACCAAGAGCAGTTCTGGGTGCATATTGCTAAACCCTGCCTAACTGTCCCAGACTATAGTAGCATTGATATAGAGATCTTTAGAAAAAGTATTTCTAAAGATTCTCTATAATATGCTAATGAGTGTAGAGACTAGTCGCAAGGACCTTAGTTCCTATGCTCATTCCGCCCTCTTAGCATGTTAGCACGTCGCTGTGGGTGTGCTAACATGCTATTCAATGCCCATTTCCTTGCCTCATTAGCGGGTACGCGCGTACCTGTGTCCGCTGCCACCACTTCAGAACGCTGGACTTAGGGTTAGTGCACATGATCAGAAGTCCTCAAAACTTCCGATCATGGGTACTAGACCTCTCTGAAGCTGCGACGCGTACACCCAGCTGCCGGGCATTCTGATCAGTGGTGACAGCGGACACAGACATGTGCGTCACCGCGGATGACGCTGCATTGAACAGCATGCTAAGAGATCGGAATGAGAACAGGAACTAACACCCTTGCGACTAGTCCCTGCTCTCATTGGCATATCATATAGGAACTTTAGAAATACTTTTTCTAAAGATCTCTTTATCTATACTACTAGATACAGGGACAGTTAGGCAGGGATTAGCAATATGCACCCAGAACTGTTTGTGGTTCTGGGTGCATATTGCACCTGACAGGTTCCCTTTAACTCCTTCCAGACCGGTCAATTTTTCGTTTTTGCGATTTTGTTTTTTCCTCTGCTTCTTCCAAGAAGAATACCGGTCTTATTTTTCTGTCCACACAGCTGTATAAGGGATTGTTTTTTTGCAGGAAGAGTTGTACTTTTGAAACACACCATTAATTGTACCATATAATGTACTGAAAAACAAGGAAAAATTACAAGCATTGTGAATTTGCAAGAAAAAAAAGCAATTCAGCATTTGTTTTTGGGAGTACCAAACATGCATTGGTTGTTTTTTGTTTAAACAGTAAAAATATTGTCAAATTCGGAAAAAAAAATGTGCTTGCGTTGCCAGTTTCTGAGACTTGGAACTTTTTCATTTTTCAATCGGTAAAGCTGTGTGAGGGCTTGTTTATTGCAGGGACAGATTATGTTTTTATTGATATCATCTTTGGGTAGATGAAAACTTGTTATTGCAATTTTTTCTGAGTAGTTGTGACCAAAATACCGCAATTCTGGCGTTTCAATTACCAATCAAGTAAACTAAATTTATAATTTGATAAATCAGAGGTTTATGAACGCGGTGATACCAAATACGTTTATCTTTATTTCAAATACAGGAAAAGAGGGGTGATTTTAATTTTTAGGTTTTCTTTAAATATTTTGTATAGCACAAATCACAGGCTGGTGTTCAGAGGAGTACCTGACTCGCCCACCCCAGGGCTATGGGACACCCGGTGCCGGACCGGACTAGTCCGGGGGTCGTCAGTGGTGGCGGGGCCCGGCTCCGTGGCCCTGGTGGGTGTCAATTAATATGGCTTCAGTGGGGTTGATTAAAGTTTGTGTTCGTGACGCCACCTGTGGTTTGCAGCTATTAAGCCGCCGCTGCTGTATGAGGCCTCCGGGGTGATGGAATGGCAGCAAGGATGGTACTGCTTCCCACAGGTGGAGCGGTACCCCGGGGCACAGTTGGTGCTCGTAAGTGTCTATGCAGATAAATAACTGAGGCAACACCAGGAGTGCAGTTTCAAGGTCTTTACTCACAATTCTTGTCAAGGCCTGCAGGAGCCTTTGGACTGCTGGGACCACCGTCAGGGACCTCTGCCGATCCCGGGTAGATCTGGGGGTAAATGCCAGTGCACCCCTCTAATTGTGTTCTTTCTCAGATGACTTCACTAGCCTTGCCTTTTGTGGCTGAACCTGGCTCGGCCTCCACTGCAGCCTCCGGGCTGGGAGCTCGCCTGTCGGTATTTGCCCCTTTTCCAGAGATTCTTGCTGTGGGCTTTGGTCCGGGGAGCATGCAGCTTTCCCTGGACCTCGGTCTTTTAACCTTTGGAGATGACTTCTCCTCCTCCAGTGACTAGGGACCATCCCCTGATGCAGCTTGATCCCTCCACCGATGTTCCTGTGGAACAGGCCACCAGCTCTGAAGCTATCTGTGGCCCTGGAATCCCTTCGTTCCCTGCTTGGTGTCACCTGGACCCTCTAGAGTCCCAGGGTCTTCACCAGGAAGCGTCACTTTCTTCTTTCTTTAGCTCCTGCCTGACTAGAGCTCTTTTTCTACTCTCTGTTTCTCTCCTTCTCTGTTGCTTTCTTTCTCTGTTGCGGACACTCTGAACTCACAGAGCTCCTTTCTCTTTCACAGCTACATGCTGTCTCCTCACTCTCTCACTCTCTGAGGTAAAACTGAAACTCTGACCTTCCTCTCTGCTCTACACTCGGCTGACTCTTCCCACCCCCCGGTTGCTAAGCTACCACCCTATGGGAGCAGGGATGGGTCTTACGACACTTCCCAGCATGCAGCATGGGAGGGTTGCTGCCACTGTCCCTGGTCCCAGTGTGTGCCTAGCAATGGGTGTAGTGCAGTTTTACCTGTGAACTGGCATGTACCCCTTTCCTTACCCAGGATGGGACATCACACCTTTGACTGGGGTGCAATGTCTCTGTGGCGACAGAAGCCTCAGGGGCGCCACATACCCTTACGATAGGCACAGGGATCTTGGTAATGGTAAGCCTTTGGCATGCCGCAATTGCGAGGCAGGAGAGGGAGTGATGGGCTTATAAAACTACATAACCACTTGGCCGCACACAGCAAGTGGTGACGTCTAAAATTGACAGTGGCATTTATCAGGATAAAGCCGCAGGTGAGCTTAGCGCCACTTGCGTATGTTTAGAAGCAGATGATGGCTGAATAACACAGGCATCATCTGCCAGGAAAGAAGCGGACTAAACTTCTGTTTGCTACAGAGTGCTGTAAAAGTCATCAAGGGGTTAAAGGGAGTCAATCACCGGCAAAACACAAATTAAATAAAGAAACAGTTATATAGGGGACTTGGCCTTTATAAATATCATATTTGTAGTATTGTATGGCAACATAGCTGGAGAATTAGACATGAGCTGCACATCTAAAAATCATCATCTAATGCCACTAAGCAAAATTTTATGTACCTGAACATGGGGTTCTTGGTTTAACATTCTGATCAGACTATATGAAGCCCACTGCAACATCACGGCAAACCTCTGAGTGGGTTCCTAAATTATTTGAAGCTTTAAAAGTGCAGCGCTGCGCACCAACCACCGCCGCATAGACAGTGCACCAGCAGGGCAGGTGACCTGGTGCCTCACAATGCTCATGCTGTAAGGCTGAGTCCCCATGACTCCAGGTCACACCGCCCCACCGACACAAAACCACCACAACAATGGCCGCCACAAAGCAGCTCCCTGTGAAAGGAGCTGGACAACTCATATTCCACAAGCTCCCAGTCTATGAACTGAAAGCAAATACAATAATCAATCATCTACACCAGGGGTCGCAAACTCGGCTGGGTGTATGGGCCGCACACAGGAAAAAAATAAGTTGAGGGGCCACATTCCTTTCAGGACAAAGTGACATTGGTAGTGGTACCATTTTTTCTTTCTATACACCCTTGAATCACTGTTTTTGAATATATATATATATATATATATATATATATATAAGTAAAATCTACATACACACTTTTTTTTTTACATTTTTTCCCCTTTTTGTAAGTAATAGTTTTACAATAACCACCGCATAGTAATTTTGGCCAACATCTTGTAGTAATGTGCCCCATCTTGTTTCCCATTCTGTAATAATGTGTGCATCCTTGTCCCCTTGTAGCAATGTGCCCCAGCCTCAGCTAACACACACACACACACACACACACACACCCTGTGCAGCCTCAGCGAGCTAACACGCACCCCCCCACCCTGTGCAGCCTCAGCTCACACACCCCCCCCACCCTGTGCAGCCTCAGCTCACACACCCCCCCACCCTGTGCAGCCTCAGCTTAAACCCCCCCATCCTGTGCAGCCTCAGCTCACACCCCCCCCACCCTGTGCAGCCTCAGCTCACACCCCCCCACCCTGTGCAGCCTCAGCTCACACCCCCCCCCACCCTGTGCAGCCTCAGCTCACACCCCCCCACCCTGTGCAGCCTCAGCTCACACACCCCCACCCTGTGCAGCCTCAGCTAACACACCCCCCCACCCTGTGCAGCCCCAGCTCACACCCCCCCCCACCCTGTGCAGCCTCAGCTCACACCCCCCCACCCTGTGCAGCCTCAGCTCACACCCCCCCCACCCTGAGCAGCCTCAGCTCACACACACACCCCCCACCCTGTGCAGCCTCAGCTCACACACACACACCCCCCACCCTGTGCAGCCTCAGCTCACACACACACCCCCCCACCCTGTGCAGCCTCAGCTCCCACACACACACACCCCACCCTGTGCAGCCTCAGCTCACACACACACACCCCCCACCCTGTGCAGCCTCAGCTCACACACACACACCCCCCACCCTGTGCAGCCTCAGCTCACACACACACACCCCCCACCCTGTGCAACCTCAGCTCACACACACACACACACACACACACACAGTGCAGCCTCAGCCAGCAACAGAAACACACACACACACATTCTTCTCACCTGCTGTCAGCGGCACGCAGGCACGTGGACCCGGTAATGATCACAGCTGCTGTCATCGCTGAACTTTCTGCCGGCGCGTGCAGAGCGGTTCTCACTGCACAACAGCCACTGGCCAATCACAGCCAAGCATCTGAGGTCATATGCAGCAGGTGCTTGCCTCTGATTGGCAGGCGACTGTTATTGCGTTCTGCAGCGAGAACTTCACTGTGCGCGGCAAAGACAAAACTGTAGGCTGAAATAAATAACTGGCGGCTGCGGCCCCTGCACCGGTCGCCATCTTTACCAGGTCCGCGGGCCGCAAGAAGCCACCTGAAGGGCCGCATGCGGCCCGCGGGCCGCGTGTTTGAGACCCCTGATCTACACAGTCCTATAGAATAACAGTTCGAGTGCTGGCACTTTTTTTCATGGACAGCCTTTGGACAGAATATACAGTTGTGTGACCATAACCTTAAACCAAAAGGTGCAGATAAGCAACAAAAAGAAAATTATTTATCCTCCAAATACAATTACAAAGTCAACATTTTACTTAGCTACTTATGAACCTAATGGATATATTATTTTCAACCCTGAAAGAAGTACATTGGTAACACAGTAGATCTACAGAGGCAACCAAAGTTTAACTTTTTTTTTTAAAGTGTGATTACTTCTTTCTGGTTGCTGTGATGCCATTTTCCTGGTGATTCTAGTAAACCGGTTGTCAGTTCTAAGGATGAAAATTATGTTTGACATTGTTTTATCCCTTTATGTGTTATTTTTCCACATTTGCTGGGCCAAACATTTTGCAAATTTTATCATGTTTAGTCTAATTTTGCCTAAAAAAACCCCTAAAACGTGTTTGTGTTTTTCGGATAAAACATGGCAAAGACAAAAACAAATTTATTACTAGTTGTCAGGAAGCTTATTATTCTGAGAGTGAAGTCAGAATTAAGTGTCATATATAATACAGAAAGAAAAAGAAGATTATGGATCAGCTGACAAACCTAGAAGTTGACGACCATGGAAAACTTCCTCCAACTTCCTCCAAAGTTGATCACATTATTAATAAAAAGCCTGTATCTGATGTCCATAAAAGTGCTGTACAGATTTTGCAGGAAATGAACAAAGAATATGGAGGCAAAGTGAGTCAACAAACTGTGGTGCGACGGTTAAAGGCCGCTTTACACACAACAATATCCATGATATATAGCGATCTCGTTAGCGATGTAACACGCCCAGATCGTTGCTACGATTTGCCGAGTTTGCTCATAGGTCATTTTGTAGCGGTCACACGTACCCATCTCACAAATGCCGCAACATCGTTCAGCGATATATGGTTTGACCAAGGCGGTCGTGTGGACACCGTCACACAGCATTCCTCCCAACGATTTCGAGAGGCGTATAATTGTCCATAGCATACACCCTGGTGTGTGATTGCCTCGCCCTCTACACGCCCAACTTCCATACTGTCAGAATCTCCTACGATTTGTGTCTGCCTTATCAACCATGCCTGCCAAATCAGAACGCAGTTGGTACCACCAATCAGAGCGGAGGAGGCGTGGAGCAGTTCTCGTAACGACACGCCCGTGTCGCTGATGACGAATGCACTAATGATGTTGTTCGTCGTTGGCAGGGTGTCAAATGTATCAATATGTCTGCTGCGTTCGAAACGACAAACAATATTTTGAAACTGAACGACGTGTCAACGATCAACGAGTTTTGCTATTTTTAAGATCGGTTGGAGTCGCTCGTAGGTGTCACACACAACGACGTTGCTAACAACAACAGAAGTGCGTCACGAAAACCATGACCCCGACGACATATCGTCAGATAAATCGTAGCATGTAATGGGGCCTTTAAAGAAGTAAGCTTGAATGCACAAGCTTCAGTCAAGACGTCTTTCATCTATGCAAAGAACCGGAAGGTCCGACTTGAGTTTGCTAAAGAACACAATGAATAGAAAAAGACAGATTAGTCTAAAGTGGGCTTTACACGCTATGATATCGTTAATGATTTATCGTCGGGGTCACGTTGTTTGTGACGCACATCCGGCGTCATTAAAGATATCGCAGTGTGCGACACTTATGTGCGACCTAAAACGATCGCAAAAGTGGCAAAAATCGTTTGCCGCGGAGAGGTCGTCCTAAAACAAAAAATCGTTTTCTTCTAATTAGCGATGTTGTTCATCGTTCCTGCGGCAGCACACATCACTGTGTGTGACACCGCAGGAGCGAGGAACATCTCCTTACCTGCCTCCACCGGCTATGCGGAAGGAAGGAGGTGGGCGGGATGTTTATGTCCCGCTCATCTCCGCCCCTCCGCTTCTATTGGACAGCTGCCGTGTGACGTCGCTGTGACGCCGCATGACCCGCCCCTTAGAAAGGAGGCGGATCGCCGGCCACAGCGACGTCGCAGGACAGGTAAGTCCGTGTGATGGGGGTAAGCGAGGTTGTGCGCGACGGGCAGAGATTTCCCCGTGTCGCACAACCGACGGGGGCGGGTACGATCGCTTGTGATCTCGCTAGCGAGATCACAGCGTGTAAAGCCCGCTTAAGATGCTGTGAATCCAAGTTCAATCTGTTTGGTAGTGATGGCAAGCACTATATATACCGCCCAATTGGAAAACGTAATGATGTAAGGTAACAAGCACCTACAGTGAAACATGGTGGTGGCAATGTAATGGTTTGCCACTGCTTTTCTGTATCTGCCATTGGCCTTCTACATAGAATTGATGGAAATATGAATGATACCATGTACAAGGATATACTGGAGAATGTAATGCTGCCACATGGTGAAATCAAAGTACGCAGGGGCTGGAAATTGCAGCAAGACAATGATCCTAAGCACACATCCAATTTAGTCAAAAATTGGTTAGCAAAAAAAAGTTTGCATGTTGCAGTGGCCAAGCCAATCACCTGATTTAAACCCTACAGAGCACCTTCGAGATCAGTTAGGGTGATGATTTGGGGGCCTTCTTCATAGCAATAAAGATTAATGGTTTTCAGATATTTTTAATTTAACCTTTAAAATTGCTCTACACATGATGACATGAAAATGTGTTTGATGTTCTAGTGTCAATTAAAAAGTGACTCAGTCTTCAATTTACATCAGAAAGCATATGAGACATCACCAAACAACTCATACATAACAATAAAGCTATCTATGGCAAGGTATGACACTAACCAACCTCAAGGCCTTTCTAGCAATGACGCTAACTAATCTCAAGGCCTTTCTAGCAAAAAGTACTTTATTAAAATGCTTGCCAATTCAAAAAGATTGGACAGATGTGAAAACAATGTAGAAAATGGCACCGGTCTACTTGTTTTGGAGATATCTTTAGCACTTGAAAATGTCTACAAGGAGACACTGTAGTCGTAGGAAATGGATTTTACTACACTTGAAAAGTTTTGTAATAGTAGCAATAATAATAATAATAATAATAATAACTAATAAATAACAATCTTAGTTTTTCATATTTGAACTCTGAAGGAATAAACATGACAAAAAACCCTAAGTTCTTAATTACCACCGATACACCTCTTTATGGGTGTCATTAAGGGTCCTTATTGTTTAGTTCAACCTTTCACAATGCTGAGAAATAAGTGCATGGCGCTGTATACTAATGCTGCAATGGTTATTATCAGTGGTAGCACCAATTGTGGTGAATTAACACCTAGATACTGCTGCCAATGGCGACAGTTGCACCTAGATTTTTTAACAGAGGGAAGTGGATCCCTCTTTCATCCCTTCAGCACCAATACAACTTGATTGATGGTGGTTGCTTAGTCAACCTGAGGCAAAGAAATGGAATTGGGATTTACTAACTATGGTGGCACGTTAGGTCCTGCCATAAGCAGGGTCTAACTATAAATAAAAAAATCTGGTCCTGCAAAAATTAATTGCACTGTTATAGCTATAAAAATAAGATGCAGAAAAAACAGTTGTTTTTTTGTTGTTTTTTTTAAAGTATTTTTAGTGTGCACTAACAGAAAAAGTAAAAAAAAAACAACCTGAAATTAATGTAATCCTACTGAAAAATAGAGTTGTTTTTCTCACTTTTTGAGAATGATGAAAGGTGGAAAACAATTAAGAAAAATAATTTGTGAATTGCTGTTTTTAGTTATTTCTGCATCCTCAAAAAATCAAAATAAAAATCAATCAGAAAATATAATGAACATCAAATTGGTTCCAATAAAAAACAACACCTTGAACTTATCCTACAATAAACAACCCAGGATATAGTTCTGTTGAGGAAAAAAAATTACAACTTTTAAAATTTGGTGATGGAAAATCAATTTTTTGTCAGCGTGCAAAAGTAGTACAATGTTAAAAAAAAACAATATAAATCTGGCATTGTTGTAATCATACTGACCCAAACAATAAAGTTGTCTTATTAATATTGCACAGTAAATGGTGCAGCAACAAAAAATTCCTGAACTGCTGTTCATTCTGCTTCCCAAAGGTCAGAATAAGGTATTTATTCTGTGCTCAACGCTGGGCATTTACTTTAGGGTTTCCATCTAAGGGTATGGTTCCACTTGCATTTTGTACGGAGGAGTGCAATCCGATAAAACATTGCATTGCTCTCACTCTAGTGCAAAACTATGGGCATTGTCCATCTGCGATTCTTTTCTTATGCCATAGTGGCATGCGGAATGAATCACAGCATGCTGCATTTGGCAGCGAGTCTCAGCTCACGCACCCACATACAAGTCTATGGGAGCATGTGAAACATCGCACTGCACTCGCATGTTATCCGTGCAGTGCGATATACACCGAGACAGGCAGCGAAGGAGATAGGGAGAAAGTGCTCCTCCCTCTTCTCCGCAGCTGTGATCCGATCCCAAGATTGGATCACAGTCACATGACTCACAGCTGACACTCGCAGCAGGGGGTCATTAGCATATCTCTTCCGACACTCTCGGATCAGAAGCTATGCCCAAGTGGAGCTATACCCTCAGTCTGTGAAACGTGTGATTCAAACAGAACTCAAATGGAAACATTCACGCATCCCACCTCCGCATGATGAGAAGAGGAGGAGCTCCTACTGCACATACTCACAGAATGTCCTAACATTCTGGGAAAAATTTGTGCCTGTGTAACAAGACCATGGCAATTTTAAATTTATAGTGATTATCTAATTAAACTAATGATTGTGATTTGCTAATTAAACTTATATAAAATATTATTTACAATTACTTTTTCTTTAGTAATTTTTTTTCATAGCTGAAAAACCCTCTATAATAAGATACATGTACATCATTTGCAGAGTTTAGTAGCAGTAGAGTAAAGGTACCATCCACAAAAGGTGGTTTTACACGCTACGATATTGCTAGCAATTTCTAGCGATATCGAGCGTGTAAGTACCCGCCCCTGTCGCCCATGTGATATCGTGTGATCGCTGCCGCTGCGAACATTATCGCTTTTGCAGCGTCACACGCACTTACCTGGTCGTCGTCGTCGCTGTGACTGCCGAACAATCAAGGGGGAGGGACGTTCGGCGTCACCGCGACGTCACTAAGCGGCCGGCCAATCAAAGCGGAGGGGCGGAGTTGAGCGGGACGTAACATCCCGCCCACCTTCTTCCTTCCGCATTGCAGCCGGCGGCAGGTAAGGAGACAGTCCTCGCTCCTGCGGTGTCACACATAGCGATGTGTGCTGCCGCATGAGCGATGAACAACATGGATAAACAACCCTTACCGATTTTTGAGTTTGGGACGACCTCTCCATGGTGAACGATTTTTACCATTTTTGAGGTCGCTTAAGGTTGCTGGTAAGTGTCACACGCTGTGATATCGTTAATGATGCCGGATGTGCGTCACTAACAACGTGACCCTGACGATAAAACATTAACGATATTGTAGCGTGTAAAGCCACTTTAGCGACGGTCCAGCGATCTAACCAGCGATCTGACCTGGCAGGGATCACTGAAGCATCGCTACATGGTCGCTGGTGAGCTGTCAAACAGGCAGATCTCCACAGCGATCAGAGATCAGCCTCCAGTGACCCGTGTAATGACGCTGTGCTTCGTAACCATTGTACACATCGGGTTACTAAGCAAAGCGCTTTGCTTATAGTTATCCGATGTGTACCTTGGCTACGTGTGCAGGGAGCAGGGAGCCGGCTTCTAGAAGCTGCGGACGCTGGTAACAAAGGTAAATATCGGGTAACCAAGCAAACCGCTTTGCTTGGTTACCCGATGTATACCTTGGTTACCAGCGTCGGCAGAAGCCAGCTCCCACCTCCCTGCACATTCAGATTGTTACTCTCTCGCTGTCAATGTGTGCGATGTGTGCTTCACAGCGGGAGAGCAATGACCAAAAAATGGTCCAGGACATTCAGCAACGACCGGTGACCTCACAGCAGGGGCCAGGTCGTTGCTGGATGTCACACACAGTGAAATCGCTAGCAAGATCGCTGTTGCGTCACAAAAACCGTGACTCAGCAGCAATATCGCTAGGGATGTCGCTTAGTGAGACGTGGCCTTTATATACATATGTAATTATCAGGTGACTAGAAGGTGGCCCGATTCTAACGCATCGGGTATTCTAGAATTTATTGTGTAGTTAATGTATGATTTTTGTTATATATATAGAGGTTGTTGTGTGTAGTTGCCAAGTGTTTGTGTAGGGCGCTGTAAATGTTTTGGGTGTTGTCTGGGTGTGGGGATGTGTGAGAGCGGTGTTGTTTGTGTGTTGCGTTGTGTGTTGCGTTGTATGTGGAGCACTGTGTGTCTGCAGCGTTGTGTGTGTGGTGCTGTGTGTGTTGCATGGTATGTTTTGTGCAGTGTGTGTGTATTTGAGGAGTAGTCCTGGGGAAAGAGGAGTATAATAGGAGGAGTAGTCCTGGGGGGTGAGGAGTATAATAGGAGGAGTAGTCCTGGGGGGAGAGGAGGATAATAGGAGGAGTAGTCCTGGGGGAGGTGTCTAATAGGTGGAGTAGTCCTGGGGAGGTGTAAAGGTGCCCATTGTGTGCAAGGGGAGGGGCCTAGAAGGTGGTCCGATTCTAATGCATCGGGTAGTCTAGAATTTATTGTGTAGTTAATGTATGTGTGTGTTGCGTGGTATGTTTTGTGCAGTGTGTATATTTGAGGAGTAGTCCTGGGGAAGGAGGAGTATAATAGGAGGAGTAGTCCTGGGGAGAGAGGAGGATAATAGGAGGAGTAGTCCTGGGGGATGAGGAGTATAATAGGAGGAGTAGTCCTGGGGGATGAGGAGTATAATAGAAGGAGTAGTCCTGGGGGGAGAGGAGTATAATAGGAGGAGTAGTCCTGGGGGAGAGGAGTATAATAGGAGGAGTAGTCCTGGGGGGAGAGGAGGATAATAGGAGGAGACGTCCTGGGGGGAGAGGAGGATAATAGGAGGAGTAGTCCTGGGGGGAGGGGAGTATAATAGGAGGAGTAGTCCTGGGGAGAGAGGAGGATAATAGGAGGAGTAGTCCTGGGGAGAGAGGAGGATAATAGAAGGAGTAGTCCTGGGGGATGAGGAGTATAATAGGAGGAGTAGTCCTGGGGGATGAGGAGTATAATAGAAGGAGTAGTCCTGGGGGGAGAGGAGTATAATAGGAGGAGTAGTCCTGGGGGAGAGGAGTATAATAGGAGGAGTAGTCCTGGGGGGAGAGGAGGATAATATGAGGAGTAGTCCTGGGGAGAGAGGAGGAAAATAGGAGTAGTCGTCCTGGGGGGAGAGAAGTATAATAGGAGGAGTAGTCCTGGGGGGAGAGGAGGATAATAGGAGGAGTAGTCCTCGGAAGAGAGGAGGATAATAGGAGGAGTAGTCCTGGGAAGAGAGGAGAATAATAGGAGGAGTAGTCCTGGGGGAAAGGAGTATAATAGGAAAAGTAGTCCTGGGGGGAGAGGAGGATAATAGGAGGAGTAGTTCTGGGGGGAGAGGAGGATAATAGGAGGAGACGTCCTGGGGGGAGAGGAGGATAATAGGAGTAGTAGTCCTGGGGGGAGGGGAGTATAATAGGAGGAGTAATCCTGGGGAGAGAGGAGGATAATAGGAGGAGTTGACTTGGGGAGAGAGGAGGATAATAGGAGGAGTAGTCCTGGGGGGAGAGGAGGATAATAGGAGGAGTAGTCCTGGGGAGAGAGGAGGATAATAGGAGGAGTAGTCCTGGGGGGAGAGGAGTATAATAGAAGGAGAAGTCCTGGGGGGAGGATAATATGAGAAGTAGTCCTGGGGGGAGAGGAGTATAATAGGAGGAGTAGTCCTGGGGGAGGAGTATAATAGGAGTAGTAGTCCTGGGGGGAGAGGAGTATAGTAGGAGGAATAGTCCTGGGGGGAGGGGAGTATAATGGGAGGAGTAGTCCTGGGGAGAGAGGAGGATAATAGGAAGAGTAGTCCTGGGGAAAGAGGAGGATAATAGGAGGAGTAGTCCTGGGGGGAGAGGAAGATAATAGGAGGAGTAGTCCTGGGGGAGAGGAGTATAATAGAAGGAGTAGTCCTGGGGGGAGAGGAGTATAATAGAAGGAGTAGTCCTGGGGGGGAGGATAATAGGAGGAGTAGTCCTGGGGGGAGAGGAGTATAATAGGAGGAGTAGTCCTGGGGGGAGGGGAGTATAATAGGAGGAGTAGTCCTGGGGAGAGAGGAGGATAATAGGAGGAGTTGTCTTGGGGAGAGAGGAGGATAATAGGAGGAGTAGTCCTGGGGGGAGAGGAGGATAATGGGAGGAGTAGTCCTGGGGAGAGATGAGTCTAATAGGAGGAATAGTCCTGGGGGGAGATGAGTCTAACAGGAGGAGTAGTCCTGGGGGGAGAGGAGTCTAATAGTAGGAGTAGTCCTGGGGGGAGGAGTCTAATAGGTGGAGTAGTCCTGGGGGGAGGTGTTTAATAGGTGGAGTAGTCATGGGGGGAGGTGTATAGGTGCCCAATGTGTGCAGGGGGCGTGGCCGAGCAGGCACAGTGTGCAGGGGGCGTGACCGAGCGGGCACAGTGTGCGGGGGGAAGTGGCCGAGCGGGCACAGTGTGCGGGGGGCGTGGTCAAGCAGGCACAGTGTGTGGAGCGCGTGGCCGAGCGGGCACAGTTTGTGGGGGGGCATGGGCAAGCGGGCACAGTGTGCGGGGGGCGTGGCGAGAGGGCACGTGTGCGGAGGACATGGCTGAGCGGGCACCGTGTGCGGGGGGTGTGGCCGAGCGGGCACCATGTGCGGGGGCGTGGCCGAGCGGGCAGCGTGTGCGGGGGGCATGGCCGGGCCGAGCGGCCAATGCGTGCGGGAGCCGTGGCCAGGCCGAGCCAAATGGCCAATGCATGCAGGGGGCTGGGCCGGGCCGAGCCGAGCTGAGTAGCCAATGCGATGGTTGTCACTGTAATGATGTCATTTTGGAGCAAGAAAGACAGACAGACAGACAGACTAAGGCAATTATATATATATAGATAATTAGTTGCTACTGATAGCTGGGTAACCAACAGCAATGATGTCACAAGGAGGTTTTTACAAACATCGCTGACTGTCATGGTGGGGTCAGGATTTGTGGAGACTACAAATTCTGGCACTCTGCCTGCTAACTTCTCTGATGTCTGTGATCAGTGCAGTCAGACTTGGATGTCGACCCACAGACTTGTAGTTCATAGGCAGGCTAGCAAGAATTAAAGGGAACCTGTCACCACTTTTTCGGCCTATAAGCTGCGGCCACCACCACCGGGCTCTTATATACAGCATTCTAACATGCTGTATATAAGAGCCCAGGTCGGGGGTATAGCATAATTTTTTTTTTATAATACTTATCTAACGGTCGCGCTGTGGGCCTTATGCGCATCTCCATTGTCCGGTGCCGGCGCCGTCTGTTTTGGCCATCTTTGTTCTCCTTCTTCTCTAGCTGCGATGCATGACGGGTCCAACGTCATCCACACTTGCCGGCATTCAGGTCCTGAGCAGGTGCACTTTGATCTGCCCTGAGCAGGGCAGATCAAAAGGGTGCTTTACACGCTGTGACATCACTACCGATATATCGTCGGGGTCACGTCCTTATTGACGCACATCCGGCGCCGGTAGCGACATCGAAGTGTGTAACACTAATGAGCGACGATCAACGATCGCAAAATTGTTCAAAAACGGTGATCGTTGACACGTCGCTCATTTCCTTAATATCGCTGCTGCCACAGGTACGATGTTGTTCGTCGTTCCTGTGGCATCACACATCGCTACGTGTGACACCGCAGGAGCGCCGAACATCACCTTACCTGCGTCCACCGGCAATGCGGAAGGAGGTGGGTGGGATGTTTCATCCCGCTCATCTCCGCCCCTCCGCTTCTATTGGCCGGCCGTTTAGTGACGCCGCAGTGACGTTGCTATAATGCCAAATGCACCCCCCCCTTGAGGGAGGGATTGTTCGGCGGTCACAGCGACATCTCTGACAAGGTACGTGCGTGTGACGGTGCCGTAGCGATAATGTTCTCTACGGCAGCGAGCGACAAATGTTGCATGAGCGACGGGGGTGGGTGCTATCGCGCTTGACATCGCTAGCAATCGCTAGCAATGTCGCAGCATGTAAAGCACCCTAAAGTATTGTAGTGCGCCTGCGCAGGACCGGCAAGTGTGTATGACGTAGCCGTGTCATGCACCCAGGCTTCAGAAAGAGGACAAAGATGGCCGAAAGAGGAGGCGCCGGCACCGGACAACGGAGATGCCCATAAGGCCCACAGCGCGACCGTTAGGTAAGTATTATAAAGTGTTTTTTATGTTATACCCCCGACCTGGGCTCTTATATACATGTTATATACATGTTAGAATGCTGTATATATGAGCCCAGTGTTGGTGGCTGCAGCTTATAGGCCAAAAAAATGGTGACAGGTTCCCTTTAATCACTGCTGGGCTGCTTGTTAGTCTCTGTGGATAACATGCTGTGGGTAAGCCAGTCCCATGCGCTTCCCTATTATATATGCTGGCTGGACACTTCATTTAATGCCAGCTATAGCTTCTCTATACTGGTCTGGTGAGATGTTGTGATTCAGACTTATTGGTGGTTGTAGTAATTTGTTGCTGTGAGCAATAACCCTTGTTGGTCGCCTTACTTTCTTGCTTTTCTCCTTAGTTTCTTGTGAGTTTGCTGTGTGTTTTGTTTTTTCCCTGTCTGTTTAAATTCTGGTCAGGTGAATAGTAAGGCATGGCATGCCGGCATCTCCACCATCATGGGTACTCCAGAGGTTAGGGATAGGCTAGTGTGAGGGAAAGTATAGGAGCCCCCTGTCCCTCACTATCCTGCAGTCACATTATGACAAATGGTCATGATCAGATATATCACTAGCTATTTAATACTTTAGGTGCCATAGTCAAAACCACACCATCTAAACAGTTTGACGGACCCCTGATCTGCGCTCCCAACAACACACATGCACGTTGTTATTGCAGCCGGGTGTCTAATGAATGTGTTTCATACTGCCTGTACTTACGGAAGCATTAATCCGTTGACATGGAATATATGACTTTACTGTTTATTTTGCAATAATGTCTATAAAAACAAATTAATTCAAAGATAAAAAAAAATATTGAAATACAGAAACATGTAACATACCTTTTTATAAATTCTGCACAAATGAAATTAGCTTTTCTTATTTAAATATCGGAGGAAATAAAATATAAAATCAATTTTAATGATACAAAAGGGTTGTAAAACTAATTAAAATTTGTTAATATTAGCTTCCATTGTTCTAATATAATAAAAGTAACATTACTCTCCTATTGTATTCTTGCATAATAGCTCACTTAACTGAGCAGTGGCACTTAGCTGTATGGCAAATGGCTGCTGTGGCCCTGATTAGGTGCAGCGGTCACAATGCATTGGCATGTAAACCAAGACTGGGAGTATTGCAAGAGTATTTGTGATAGATCGCTGGGTTGGAACAATGCCAAATGTGTTTTTTTTTAATTGATAGATTATAGGATTCATTAGGCCGGGGCCACACAGGGCACTAGTGCGATGCTCTCATGACACTCAGCTCGCGCTGGCAGCACAGCAGGAGCCGAGTGTCATGCTAGTATCCCTGCAACTGAGGTCCGACTGTGCAAGCAGACCTCAGCTGCGGGGGGCAAGCCAGGGCTGAGAAGGGGCGGGCCAGCGCTGAGGAGGGGAGGGCCAGCGCTGAGAAGGGGCGGACCGGCACGGAAGAGGGGAGGGAGGGATTTATCTCCCTCTCTCCTCCGTAGCCGGCTATTGTGATTCTCGCTCTGCACTCACATTACACCGGTGTACCGAAAGTGAAGTGCGATTTTTCTCTCGCCACATTCACTTGAATGGGTGCGAGAGAAAAGAGTCTCGCATTACACCCGCAGCATGCTGCGATTGTTTTCTTGGTTCGATTGGGGCAGAGAAAATAATCACTCATGTGCGCTGACATACAGGATAAAATTGGTCCGAGTGGAATGTGATGTTTTATCGCACTCCACTCGCACCAATTTTCTCGCCGTGTGGCTTAGGCCTTACAGAAATACTTTTCAGAAACATCTGCTCATACATACAGTAAATGTAGCGTTTTTTTAAAAGGTGCTGTAAACATGCACAGAACCCACAAAATGCTTCAGTTTCTTCAAAATTGCATTAAGCGGCAGAATTTTGCCACGATTTTGCGGTAATCGTAGCAATAAACTGCCATTTGACGGCACTGAATAGAATCTTTTGCATTGCAACAAAACACAATTGTATAAAAATAGAAAGTAAGTTTTTGGGTTGTTTTTTTTTTATACAAGACTGAAAGACCACCCTTTTTGGAGACCGAAATAGGAGCCAGTGATGTACTACTGTACTGAAGTCAGATTTAGCATTTAATAGTCTTGAAAAGCTGGGTCATACTTTCCATAAGAGGTTTAGTACCAACCATTTTTGGGAACATCAAAATAAAATAAATAAAATAAAATAAATAAGATTGAAATAATTTGCCAGAGGAAAATAAGTAAAAAATTTAGAGTATGACCCATACATGGAAAAATGCTGTATGTTTGCGCTTTCTAAGGAGGACACAGTGCCCCTACAGGTCTGTATTATGTATGCCGCTGTATACCGGACACCATACCCTACCTTTGTAGCAATACTTCTATAATACAGCATACAATGGAGCATTCCATATATTTCTTACAGTTTATAATGGAATGTGTTAGAAAATAACTTCTGTGTAAAACCACAGACACAATGAGGTGCAGTAAAGGTCAACAGTATTGTATTGGCACTACAGTGAATTCTATCACATATGCTATAAAAATGTCATAGTAGCGATTTAAAACCCTCTTTTTAAAGGATTTTTCTATGTGACAAAATACAAAATTTGTGTCTGTGGTTATGCAGTAATTTGCACACTATATACCTGAAATTCCCATACCAGATGCAGCCTAAAACTAATTCTTAATTCATTTTCATTTAATAGCAATTTAAAAGACCTCCTCTGTTCCATAACTTTGCTAAACTTTACACACATGCAAAAATGCATATAATATAGAAAACTATTCAAGCACAAATTATATAAATAAATATATATATATATATATATATATATATATATTTTATTTTTTTTTTATTTTTTTTTCTATGTATATCTTTGAGTGAAATGTAAATTGTTCTTTTATTCTATAAACTACTGTCAACATGTCTCCAAATTTCCAAGCAATAAATTTTGTATTTATTTTCTGAAAAAAAAACAAAAAAATGAAAATAAAAAAAAAATTAGAAACAACAAAACTAATAGTAATAATGTTTTAACTCAGGAAGAGTTCAGAAATCAATATTTTGTGGAATAATCATGATTTTTAATTACAGCTTTCATGCGTCTTGGCATGCTTTCCACCAGTCTTGCTTTTGGGCGACCTTATGCCACTCCTGGTGCAAAAATTTAAGCAGTTCTTCTTTGTTTGATGGCTTGTGACTATCTATCTTCCCCTTGATTACATTCCAGAGGTTTTCAATGGGGTTCAGGTCTGGAGATTGGACTGGCCATGACAGGGTTTTGATATGGCGGTCCTTCATCCAGACATTGATTGACCTAGCTGTGTGGCATGGTGCATTGTCCTGCTGGAAAAACAGTCCTCAGAATTGTTAAACATTGCCCGAGCAGAAGGAAGCAACTGTTTTTCCAGGATAACCTTGTATGTGGCTTGATTCATACATCCTTCGCAAAGTTTAATCGAATAAACAAAGAAGAACTGCTTACATTTTTGTGCCAGGAGTGGCATAAAGTCACCGAAAAGCAGTGTGAAAGACTGGTGGAAAGCATGCCAAGATGCATTAAAGCTCTTCCTGAGTTGAAACATTAATATTGTTCTTTCTAAATAATTATGAACTTGTTTTCTTTGAATTAATTTAGGTCTGAAAGCAATACATGGTTTTGTTATTTTGACCATGTTTCATTTTCAGAAAATAAATACAAAATCTAGTGCTTGGAAATGCTGAGACATGTTGTCAGAAGTTTATAGAATAAAAGAACAATTTACATTTTACTCAAAAAAATATACCTACAAAGAGAAAAATCAGAAAAACTGACAATTTTGCAGTGGGCTCATAATTTTTGCCAGAGCTGTATATATATATATATATATATATATATATATATATACAGACCAAAAGTTTAGACACACCTTCTCATTCAAAGAGTTTTCTTTATTTTCATGACTAAAAATTGTAGATTCACATTGAAGGCATCAAAACTATGAATTAATACATGGGGAATGAAATACTTAAAGTGTGAAACAACTGAAAACATGTCTTATATTCTAGGTTCTTCAAAGTAGCCACCTTTTTCTTTGATTACTGCTTTGCACACTCTTGGCATTCTCTTGATGAGCTTCAAGAAATGGTCTTCCAACAATCTTGAAGAAGTTCCCAGAGATGCTTAGCACTTGTTCGCCCTTTTGCCTACACTCTGCGGTCCAGCTCACCCCAAACAATCTTGATTGGGTTCAGGTCTGGTGACTGTGGAGGCCAGGTCAGCTGGCGTAGCACCCCTTCACTCTCCTTCTTAGTCAAATAGCCCTTACACAGCCTGGAGGTGTGTTTGGGGTCATTATCCTGTTGAAAAATAAATGATGGTCCAACTAAACACAAACCGGATGGAATAGCATGCCGCTGCTAGATGCTGTGGTAGCCATGCTGGTTTAGTATGCCTTCAATTTTGACTAAATCCCCAACAGTGTCACTAGCAAAGCACCCCCACACCATCACACCTCCTCCTCCATGCTTCACGGTGGAAACCAGGCATGTAGAGTCCATCCGTTCACCTTTTCTACAAAGACACAGTGGTTGGATCCAAAGATCTCAAATTTGGACTCATCAGAAAAAAGCACAGATTTCAACTCGTCTAACGTCCACTCCTTGTGTTCTTTAGCCCAAACAAATCTCTTCTGATTGTTGCCTGTCCTTAGCAGTGGTTTCCTAGCAGCTATTTTACCACGAAGGCCCGCTGAACAAAGTCTCCTCTTAATAGTCATTCTAGAGATGGGAAGGTGTGTCCAAACTTTTGGTCTGTACTGTATATACATACTGTATACATACTGTGTATATATATACAGTATGTCATAAAAATGAGTACACCCCTCACATTTTTGTAAATATTTTCTTATATCTTTTCATCGAATGACACTGAAGATATGACCCTTTGATACAATGTAAAATAATAAGTGTACAGCTTGTATAACACTGTAAATTTGGTGTGCGCTCAACTCAACACACAGTGATTAGTGTTAAAACCACTGGCAACAAAAGAGAGTACACCTCTAAGTGAAAATGGCCACATTGTGCCCAAAGTGTCAATAATTTGTGTGCTAAACATTATTTTCAAGCACTGCCTTAACTTTCTTGGACATGGTCTTCACTAGAGCTTCACAGAAGCTCTCCATAATGACAGTTGGTGGATGTTAGAGACCCTGTGCTCCTCCACCTACTGTTTGAGGATGCCCCACAGATGCTCAATAGGGTTTAGGTCTGGAGATGCTTGGCCAGTCCAACTCCTTTACCCTCAATTTCTTTAGCAAGGCAGTGGTCGTCTTGTAAGTGTGTTTGGGGTCGTTATCATGTTGGAATAATGCCCTGCATTCCAGTTTCCGAATGGAGGGGATCATGCTTTGCTTCAGTATGTTACAGTACATGTTGGCATTCATGGTTACCACAATGAACTATAGCTCTCCACAGCCAGCAACACTCATGTAAGCAAAGGCACACTTGTCTTTGAACTCCACTCCGGGTTGCCACCACACATGCTTGACACCATCTGAATCAAAAAAGTTTATCTTGGTCTCATCAGACTACAGGACATGATTCCAGTAATCTATTACCTTAAGGCCGCTTTACACGCTGCAATCTTGCTAGCGAGATCGCTATAGTGCGTACCCACCCCCATCGGTTGTGCATCACGGGCAAATCGCTGCCCATGGCGCACAACATCGCTCGGACCCGTCACACTACTTACCTGCCTAGCAACGTCGCTGTGACTGGCGAATCGCCTCCTCAGAAAGGAGGCAGTTCGTTCGGCGTCACAGCGACGTCACTAAGCGGCCGCCCAATAGAAGCGGAGGGGCGGAGATGAGCGGGACGAACATCCCGCCCACCTCCTTGCTTTCTCATTGCCGGCGGCCGCAGGTAAGGAGATGTTCCTCGTTACTGCGGTGCCACACGTAGCATCGGCCTTTAGTCTGCTTGTCTTCAGCAAACTGTTTGTGGTCTTTCTTATGCATCATCTTTAGAAGAGGCTTCCTTCTGGAATGACAGCCATGAAGATCAATTTGATGCAGTGATCAACGTATGGTCTGGTCCATGAGAGGCCAACCCCCTCCCCACCCCTTTAACCTCGGCAGCAATGTTAGCAGCACTCACGTCTATTTTGAAAAGACAACCTCTGGATATGACGCTGAACACGTGCACTCAACTTCTTTGGTCAACCATAGTGATGCCTGTTCTGAGTGGAACCTGTCTCGTTAAACCACTGTATGGTCTTGGCAACCATTCTGCAGCTCAGTTTTAGGGTGTTGGCAATCTTTTTATACCCTAGACCATCTTTATGTGGAGCGACAATTCTTTTTTTCAGCTCCTCAGAGGATTCTTTGCCATGAGCGGCCATGTTGAACCTCGAGTGACCAGTATGAGAGAGTGTGTGAGCGACAACACCAAATTTAACACACCTGCTCCTCATTCACACCTAAGACCTTGTAACACGAATGAATCATATGAAACCAAATGGCTAATTGGGCACAAATTGGCCATTTTCACTTAAGAGTGTACTCAGTTTTGTTGCCAGTGGTTTAGACATTAATGGCTGTTGTTTGAGTTATTTAGAGGGCACAATAAATTTACACTGTTATTCAAGCTGTACACTGACTACTTTACACTGTATCAAAGTGCCATATCTTTAGTGTTGTCGCATGAAAAGATATGTTAGAATATTTACAAAAATGTGAGGGGTGGATTCATGTTCGTGATATTCTGTAAATAGATACACATACACAAACAAACGTATATATATATACACCTACATATGTATATACACACAAAGACATACATATATTAACCCTAGAATGCGCAACCATAGAAATCTACAATACAAAACATGTAACCTAGCGGGCCTGCGAGGCTCCAGGTATGCGTTCTAAGGTTAATATATATACACACACATACTGTATATATTTATACATGAACTATAATAAGTTTTACATACAAAATATGCTTATAATATGATCTTGGCTAATGTACATATATAATTTATTCTAAAGATTTGTTGTTGCTATATTGTAATAATAAAATATTTTAAAAAAAATTACTTTATGGTAGAAATTAATTTCTAATTTAATAAACTCAAATAAAAATGACTTAATTAGAAAATACCAGGAACTAAACACACTTTCTAATATTAATGACATAGGACTACCGGCTACAATTAGAGGTAAAGAAGCGTTTCAGGCGTTGAAGATGACATAAGTAGGATATTATCTCCTATGGCCTCTGCAGTGGGAATCTTGAGGTGGTAGAGACCCCGGGGTGCTGACGCTGCTTACAGGGTCAGGTAGGAATTTGTCTCCCTCTGTAAATATCTCCATCCCTTTGCTAATCAGAAGGCTAATGACTACAATTTAGCACGAGTCGGATGAGTGCTTGCCATAAAAAGCGTTAAATGAGATGCATGCGGAAAAAAACCTATAAAAAAATGAACCCCCAATGGTATTAACCTCAACTTAACTTTTAGTACCTGTAAGGAGATACCCTAAAACAGATCGATGTATATTACGGATAGAGAAATCTGTCGTTATGGTAACCGGAGTAATCCCATTGCTGCAAATCTGTTTTCTATTTCTAAGAGGCTGCAATCACTAACAGGCATGTCTGCGATATTAATATGTGTAGAAGACGCTGGATAGACTGAGCGCAGCCTGCAATGTAGCATCTCTCAAGGTGTCCTCTAGCCGGCTGCAGGCAAGACCTAATACCAGGCAGACCCACCCTGTTCTGTCTGTTCCAGCACCTTCCTCATGCAGATCCACCATACACGTACCATGCATCCTCAGCGCCTTACTCACCTGCACTGGTAGGGACACATGTGCCACAGCAGCTGGATCGAAGAAGAAGAAACAACTTGGGTGGCTTACAATCGCGTGGTGCTGAAAAGACAGCTCGAAGATAATATATAGCTTCCATCTGAGCATGCTCACAACTGCAGAATAGACTGTCCCATTGGGGAGGCTGTAGTCCTGGCTGAACAAAGGGTAGATAACAATCAGTCACTGGGAACGCACAGCTGGAGGGGCACGACTATTATATACCAAACACATATCCAAAATAGAGGGGAAAAACTGAAATACCACACACTTCAGGATTTCTACAATGGAAGAAAAATCCTTACATTCTAGTTACAAAAGCATGAAAATCAAGTTCTATTTTGAAGCCATTTTAGGGAACATAAAGTCACAAAATAGTATTTCTTTATTAAATATTATCAGGAATGCTACCTATACCTGAGGCTGTGATCCCAAAAAATAACCTTTGCAGGGCTTGAAAGAATTTTAGCTACCCTATGGTTTACCTACAGATTTTGTTTTACCAGACCCAAGTCTGCAGTCCACTTGTTATAGAAAGTGCAGAGATGAGACAATCAGGTCACAAAGAGCAGAACTGTACATAACGTGTGCCTGTCACTGGGGCGCTGTACATGAAGCCTGGCAGCTCTTAAAGGGAATCTGTCAGCAGGTTTTTGCTACCTCATCTCAGAGCAGTATGATGTAGACAGAAATCCTGAAACCAAAGATGTAACACTTAGATTACTGGGTGCAGCCGTTCTCACACAATCAAGATTTTTAGATTTAGCCCTATAGCAGAGCTGAGAGCTGCCCCCGCTCACACGAGGCTCTCTATAGAGATTGTACATTAACAGGTGTCAATCAGAGGAAGGGTTGTGCTGGACTGCCATGTGTGTGACTTTGTAGTCCAGCAATGATAAGGGTCCTGCTGCTTACACAAACACAGCAAATAAACAATAGATCAGACTGTGATAAAACAGGCATGCCTGAATCTTCTGTTAACCCTTGCAGCATGCTGGCTTCAGCTTACATAGTAAAAACCTGCTGACAGATTCCCTTTAATATGGCTTCCATTGTAAGACTTGGCACTAGTCATACCATCTACCATATCTGAAGTGTAACCCTGGCCTTTACAATTTAACTCTTGTACAGGGATCCAGACCTATACATGGGTCCCTGTGTTGGGCCACTGAATAGCTTCTAGCTGTTGGTAGAAGCTGGCAGAATTAAGAACACTAAGAACTTGGCACTCCAGTGAGGTGCAAGAAAAATCTGATATTTCAACATAACAATCCATATTACACAGTCTTTGACAATATGGCGAGTTAGGCCTTCATCAGAACTAGAGAAAACATATAGACTAATGATGACTGCAGACTATGTACCTGGAAGGAGGTAATTAAGAACCAAGACAAGGAATTAATCCCAAACTCACTGCTGGATAGCACCACAACTCCCAGATAATTAACAAGAACTGTCTTGGGGGAACGATCACAGTCGCAGTGATCACAACCGCGACCGGGCCCGGGGATGTAGGCAGCCCATTGGCCCCAGCTCCTGCTTCAGCTGGATGTGCATCTGAGGCTGCACACACGGCTGAAATATATCGTGTTGCAGAGACCCGTCAGGTCCCTGTACTGCCATGCAAGCTGCCAGCCAAACAGAAGTCGGCAGGTTTCATATGTGTCCCAGTGACTGAGGGTGGCTCATGGTAATGACATCATGCATTGCAATAGCACCGAAACCGATGAATGCTGCCAGCCACTGTTCGCCTGCTACATAGTAGGACACTGTACGACATAGGAGCCAGGGACGGTGAGTACAATGTTGTTTTTTGCATTAGACAGAACGCAGACATATTTACCAGGATGGGGACATATATACCAGGACGGGAAAGGTAGATAACAGGAAAAGGACAGTATATACCAGTAGGGGGACAGGAGATACCAGGAGGGGCCAAGGATGGGAACATATATACCAGGATGGAGACATATACTGTATACCAGGATGGGGACATTTTTTACCAGAATGGGGTTATACACTGTGTGTAGAATTATTAAGCAAATGAGTATTTTGATCACATGATAATTTTTATACATGTTGTCCTACTCCAAGCTGTATAGGTTTGAGAGCCAACTACCAATTAAGTAAATCAGGTGATGTGCATCTCTGTAATGAGGAGGGGTGTGGTGTAATGACATCAACACCCTATATAAGGTGTGCTTAATTATTAGGCAACTTTCTTTCCTTTGGCAAAATGGGTCAGAAGAGAGATTTGACGGGCTCTGAAAAGTCCAAAATTGTGAGATGTCTTGCAGAGGGATGCAGCAGTCTTGAAATTGCCAAACTTTTGAAGCGTGATCACCGAACAATCAAGCGTTTCATGGCAAATAGCCAACAGGGTCGCAAGAAGCGTGTTGGGTAAAAAAGGCGCAAAATAACTGCCCATGAATTTTGGAAAATCAAGCATGAAGCTGCCAAGATGCCATTTTCTGCCAGTTTGGCCATATTTCAGAGCTGCAACGTTACTGGAGTATCAAAAAGCACAAGGTGTGCCATACTCAGGGACATGGCCAAGGTAAGGAAGGCTGAAAAATGACCACCTTTGAACAAGAAACTTAAGATAAAACGTCAAGACTGGGCCAAGAAATATCTGAAGACTGATTTGTCAAAGGTTTTATGGACTGATGAAATGAGAGTGACTCTTGATGGGCAAGATGGATGGGACAGAGGCTGGATCAGTAAAGGGCAGAGGGTTCCACTCCAACTCAGACACCAGCAAGGTGGAGGTGGGGTACTGGTATGGGCTGGTATCATCAAAGATGAACTTGTGGGACCTTTTCGGGTTGAGGATTGAAGCTCAACTCCCAGACCTACTGCCAGTTTTTGGAAGACAACTTCTTCAAGCAGTGGTACAGGAAGAAGTCGGTATCGTTCAAGAAAAACATGATTTTCATGCAGGAAAATGCTCCATCACATGCATCCAACTACTCCACAGCTTGGCTGGCCAGTAATGGTCTAAAAGATGAAAAAATAATGACATGGCCCCCTTGTTCACCTGATCTGAACCCCATAGAGAACCTGTGGTCAATCAAAATGTAAGATCTACAGGGAGGGAAAACAGTACACCTCTCGGAACAGTGTCTGGGAGGCTGTGGTGGCTGCTGCACACAATGTTGATAGTAAACAGATCAAGCAACTGACAGAATCTAAGGATAGTAGGCTGTTGAGTGTTATGATAAAGAAAGGTGGTTATATTGGTCACTAATTTTTTGAGGTTTTGTTTTTGCATGTCAGAAATGTTTATTTCCAATTTTTGTGCAGTTATATTGGTTTACCTGGGGGAAATAAACAAGTGAGATGGGAATATATTTGGTTTTTATTAAGTTGCCTAATAATTCTGCACAGTAATAGTTACCTGCACAAACAGATGTCCTCCTAAGATAGCCAAATCTAAAAAAAACACTCCAACTTCCAAAAATATTAAGCTTTGATATTTATGAGTCTTCTGAGTTGATTGAGAACATAGTTGTTGATCAATAATAAAAAAAATCCTTAAAAATACAACTTGCCTAATAATTCTGCACACAGTGTATATACACCAGGATGTGGGATAGAATGGGGATCATAAATACTAGGATTGGGGACATATATGCCGGGATGGGGGACATACCAGGATGGGGGACATATTTACAAGGAAGGAGCCCAGGATGGGGGACATTAGAACAGGGTGGGGGACATAGGGGGTGCAATTCGTATGTCTTTATGGGATTTAGAATTCTAAATGTATATATACTGTACATATAGATATATCTAACCAACATAAGGGGGGGCAGGTCCAAATTTTGCACCAAGGCCCATTGAACTCTAGTTACGCCACTGGCCAACAGTCATACACAACAGACTTACAGTGCTGGCACCCCTGCAATTCTGTCAGATAATACTCAGTTTCTTCTTGAAAATGATTGCAATCACAAATTCTTTGGTATTATTACCTTCATTTCATTTGTCTTCAATGAAAAAAAAAAATTGTCATAAAGCTAAATTGGATATAATTCCACACCAAACATAAAAAGGGGGTGGACAAAAGTATTGGCACTGTTTGAAAAATTATGTGATGCTTCTCTAATTTGTGTAATTTACAGCACCTGTAACTTACCTGTGGCACCTAACAGGTGTTGCCAATAACTAAATCACACTTGCAGCCAGTTGACATGGATTAAAGTTGACTCAACCTCTGTCCTGTGTCCTTGTGTGTACCACATTGAGCATGGAGAAAAGGAAAAAAGACCAAAGAACTGTCTGAGGACTTGAGAATCCAATTTGTGAGGAAGCATGAGCAATCTCAAGGCTACAAGTCCATCTCCAAAGAACTGAAAGTTCCTGTGTCTACGGTGCGCAGTGTCATCAAGAAGTTTAAAGCCCATGGCATTGTGGCTAACCTCCCTAGATGTGGAAGGAAAAGAAAAATTGTCGAGAGATTTCAACGCAAGATTGTGCGGATGGTGGATAAACAACCTCGACTAACATCCAAACAAGTTCAAGCTGCCCTGCAGTCCGAGGGTACAACAGTGTCAACCCGTACTATCCGTCGGCGTCTGAATGAAAAAGGACTGTATGGTAGGATACCCAGGAAGACCCGACTTCTTACACATAAAAAAGCCAGGCTGGAGTTTGCCAAAACTTACCTGAGAAACCCTAAAACGTTTTGGAAGAATATCTCTGGTCAGATGAGACAAAAGTAGAGCTTTTTGGGAAAAGCCATCAACATAGAGTTTACAGGAAAAAAAAAGAGGCATTCAAAGAAAAGAACACGGTCCCTACAGTCAAACATGGCGGAGGTTCCCTGATGTTTTGGGGTTGCTTTGCTGCCTCTGGGACTGGACTGCTTGACCGTGTGCATGGCATTATGAAGTCTGAAGACTACCAACAAATTTTGCAGCGTAATGTAGGGCCCAGTGTGAGAAAGCTGGGTCTTCTTCAGAGGTCATGGGTCTTCCAGCAGGACAATGACCCAAAGCACACTTCAAAAAGCACTAGCAAATGGTTTCATAGAAATCACTGGAGACTACTAAAGTGGCCAGCAATGAGTCTATACCTGAATCCCATAGAACACCTTTGGAGAGATCTCAAAATGGCAGTTTGGAGAAGGCGCCCTTCAAATCTCAGGGACCTGGAGCAGTTTGCCAAAGAAGAATGGTCTAAAATTCCAGCAGAGCATTGTAAGAAACTCATTGATGGTTACCGGAAGCGGCTGTTTGCAGTTATTTTGGCTAAAGGTTGTGCAACCAAGTATAAAGCAGGCTTTACACGCTACGATATTGCTAGCAATTACTAGCGATATCGTAAGCAAATGCACCCGCCAGCGTCGTGCATGCGATTTCCTGTGATCGCTGCCGCAGAGAACATTATCGCTACGGCAGCATCACACGCACTTACCTGGTCGGCGGCGTCACTATGACTGCCGAACAATCCCTCCCTCAAGGGGGAGGGACGTTCGGCATCACAGTGACGTCACCGCGACGTCACTAAGCAGCCGGCCAATCAAAGCGGAGGGACGGAGATGAGTGGGACGTAATATCCCGCCCACCTGCTTCTTTCCGCATTGCGTTCCTCGCTCCTGCGGTGTCACACACAGCGATGTGTGCTGCCGCACGAGCGAGGAACAACATCGATAATCAATCATTACCGATTTTTGGTTTTGGGACGACCTCTCCATGGTGAACGATTTTCACCATTTTTGAGGTCGCTTAATGTCGCTGGTAAGTGTCACACGCTGCGATATCGTTAATGACGCCGGATGTGCGTCACTAACAACGTGACCCCGATGATAAAACATTAACGATATAGTAGTGTGACGCCCTGGCACAGCCAGGTTGTCACAGAAAGAGTTAATCCTCCTTGGTAATCTGATCTCACACGGTGCAGCATGACAAAGCACAGCCCCCAGTGTAAGGGAAAAGCAGAGCAGAGGGGAGGGGCTGGAGCAGAGAGTGTGTGGAGGCAGACTGAACAGAGGTCTGGAGTTTAGCTCCCGGCTGGGAGTGAAGCGTGCTCCAAGAGGGCCGGGACAGGCCGTAGTGAGGAAGGGGCCAGAACAGGTAGCCGGAGCCGGGCACTGCCCCCTGCTCCCTGCTTACCCCATCTCCGGGCCCCGGGACAACCAACCCCCCTACCCACGGAGGGGACATAACAACTACGCTGCTCCCTGTCATCGCTCCCGGGATCCCCTTCCAGAGCAGCGGTGGTGTTCCACCATCACCACAACCGTGGGTGGCGTCACGGACAATCTCCCTTACCCAAAACCCCTTTTACTGTGGAGCCTGGGATCACAGACCGGGTCACGCCATCGTGATACCCACAGAAGTGACTCTGTGGCCCGGATCTGAGTACCCCCTGGTCCCCGGGCGAAACAGTAGCGTGTAAAGCCCCCTTTAGGCTAAGGGTGCCAATACTTTTGTCTGGCCCATTTTTGGAGTTTTGTGTGAAATGATCAATGATTTGATTTTTGTTTCCTTCTCTTTTGTGATTTTTCATTGCAAGCAAAATAAATGAAGATAATAATACCAAAGAATTTGTGATTGCAATCATATTCAAGAAGAAACTGAGTATTATCTGACAGAATTGCAGGGGTGCCAATACTTTTGGCCAGTACTGTAAGCACAACAGAGGAGGTGGGTACCTACGTGGATGTTACGTTGATCTTACTGACAGATTCTCTTTAGCGGGGCTGGACATTAATGTTGGGGAGTAGGGATGGCTTACATTTAGAACTCTGAACATCACAAGAAACATACCAGAGCTTAGAGTAAACTCAAGTTTAATTTGATGGAGCTGGTTTTGTGCATGTAGATATTGTCTAGCAGAATCTAAGGAGAGACTTCAAGGGTCCAACGTTCCCAAAAGAAAGAAAAGAAAGAACTATGGTATTTGCTTGAGCACCCTGCTAATTATATAGTATATGGTCCTATGGTGCCGCACTTATATACATGTAACAGAACTGTGTGTGAGTGCTAATAATGCAGTACTTACCAATCTAGCAATGCAAGTAATGAAGTATTATGGTGTAGCACAATGTACAGTATATTTGTCCTAGTCATAGTGAGAGCTAACACCTTATTTATCGGATAACTTTTGCAGCACAATGAGGAGTTGGCGACAGCTTAAACATCAGTAAACATTTAAATGGGAAGGAGCTGCAATGTCAGTCACAATAACCTATGGGCTCATGTAGCACAATTATTGGAGAAATAACAAAACCATTTCTCTAAACTTGGATAACCCTTTTAAATGTGTTTTCCCACAAAATTCCTTTTATTTAATAGATGTTGGAATAATGAGTTCCACAATTGGATGAGTTTAAAAATGTTCCTGTGCTGAGATAATCTTATATATGTGCCCGTGCCATGTACTGTGTAATGGCTGTGTCTGACCGTACAGGAACATGGTCTGATCATACCACATCTCCTGGACAGGGGAGGAAGTAAAAAAGTATAAACACAGTAATATCACAGGATCACAAATTTACATTGATATAAAACATTTTTTAAAAAAACAGGGAAATGTTTTACCTCACAAACAGAATCATCTATGATCCCATGCTGTAATGTCTGTATACTCTTTTGCATCCTCCCCTGCCCAGTAGATATGGTAAGATCAGACCATGTCCCTGTACAGTCAGACACAACCATTACATAGTACATAGAAAATACACATATATTAGATTATCTCAGCACAGGATTTTTTTTTTTTTTAAATAAATCCAATTGTGGAACTTATTATTATTTCAAGATCTATTGATTAAAATCAACTTTAATATTAACTTTGTTTGTGGGAAAACCCCTTTACCCACCATGCCCATTTTGTTTGTACTTGCATATAATTGTTTGTAGAGATGAACGAGGCACCTTCAGGTACCTGGAAATTACACCCAAGTATGAACCAGACTTGTTAAGTCCACAATACTCTTCCTGAGATCTTGGCTGATTTCTTTTGACTTTCCCATGATGCTACACAAAGGAGCCATGTGTTTCAGGTGTGCATTAAAATACATCCACAGGTGTGTCTCTAATTAACTCAGATGTAGCTGTAGCACCCAGCTCCGGTCCCAGCGTGGCATCCACGTACGCTCCCGCTCCCAGACGCCGGCAGGGGCATCCCCCTCTCACTGGTCCAGCAGCTCTGTGGCATCCGGTTCCACCATGGTATCTCCACATATCGCTACTTTCAGACCACGGCAGGGGCATCCTCCCTCTTACCCATCCGGCAGCTCCATTCCCTCCTCTTCTGTCCTGGAGTCTGCTGCAACCTCTTCCTGCTTCCAGGCCACACGCAGAGCTTCAGTAAGTCCCCATAGGGTGCGCACATGGCCACGCCCCTTACTTAAAGGGCCGGTGTCCCATTACCCGGAAGCAATATCTGAGGTCATCTATTATCCTAAAGACCCTATTAGTTTCTCCACCCTGGGGATATTCTGAAGGATCAGTTAAAAGTCTCTCCCCAGTGGGAACGTTCTGTGTGGCGGCTGCAGCTTCTCAGGTCCTGCACGCTGGAAATACTCTGAGATTCCTGTGTGCCCGTAGCTGCCTCTGGATCAAACCGCTGATAGGAAGCTACTAGACATCTAACATCTCCCTCCCTGCCTGAGACCCTGCACCCTAACCAGTGGCTCTATCACAGAAATTTCTCGTGTCCCTGGATTTTTGGAGTCCACATCTCACTGAAGCGCCCTGTTATATTTTCACAGAATCATTATGGCTCCTAAAAAAGTCCCAGCCCCTTAATCTGCTAGGTTGAGCACTCCCAAATCTCAAAACCAAGCATGGCTCCATACAGAAGTTCTTGGCTGGGCCCTCAGGCGTGCCCCCGGTGGGGCCTCTGGGGGTGTGACATCTGAGGGGTCTTGGGATCCGCACTCCTCTGAACCCTGGGCTTCCAATCCTCACTTCTCTGAAGCCTCTGATTCTGTGCTGGGAGAGATTAAAGATCTACGTTCCAGAATGTCTGAAATTCCTACTAAAACAGGCATGGAGGGGTACATATCCCGCCTTGAAAGTCTCTGTAGAGCTGAAATCCAGGGACTCAACACCTCTATTTCACAGATTTCCGACAGAGTATCGGCTACAGAAACGGCTGTTGCTGAAACAATCACTGCTCGGTCTGAATATGCCAAGACCCTAGACCTTCACACAGACCAAATTTCCTCTCTCTTCAACCTAATGGAAGACTCTGAAAATAGGGACTATCGCAACAATATTTGCATCAGGGGTATCCCGGAAGCAACGGGACAGTCAGATCTTGCCTCTTCCCTACAAGGTCTTCTGAATAGCCTGCTGGGCAGACCCCTTGACACAGCCATTCTCTTCGACAGGGCACATTGAGCCTTGAGGCCTAGATCTCTTGACCCCGATAATCCAAGAGATGTTATATGTCGTCTCAATTATTACCATGAGAAGGAGGAGATCATGAAGCAGGCTCGGCTCAAGGACCCTCTTGACTTTGATGGGGCTGTGGTCCATATCATGGCGGACCTATCCAGAGCTACTTTGGCCAAGCGTAGAGCACTCCATCCCATCACAGAAGCTCTCAGGGAGAGGGAAATCCCCTATTCGGGGGGTTCCCTTTCCAGTTGCAGGTCCGGCACCAAAGAGGTCTTTTTACACTCCGTGGCCCACCTGATTTGAGTTCCTTCCTGGAAGGACTGGAATTGCCTGCGATCTCATTTCTGGACTGGCCCTCTAACCCATACTTGCCTTTCCGCCGTGGTGAAGAGAGACGCCGACCTTCATCCTCTCAAAGACTCCGGAGCGTGGTGTCGTGGGACCTCGTATGGCCAAGCAGTGACTCTTCCCGGATGGTTCTCTCGGACTGCTCTCTGGTGCGATAGGTTGAGGTTGGAACCAGGATTGAGTACCCGCGTTCTGCGGCCTGGTACTCACCCATCCATTTATAATTGGATACTTGACTTATCCTGGCATTTGTATTTTGAATGAGTAATGTCTCGTTTTAGCGGACTTTCATTGAACTCCCCCTGCCGCCTTTCCTCCCCCCCTTTCCTTCCATTTCTTACCACCCTCCCCTTCCCCTTTCCTCCAGTCTTCTCTCCCCCCTCTTCCCTCCCCTTCACGTGCCCCCCTTTTTTTTGTTTGTCCCCCGTTGTCTGGGAGAGGGGTTCTATAGCGTTCGTAATGTTTTCATGTTGCAGTTTTCAAATATTTTTGCTAATGTATTTTCATGTGTTATTGCTGTCTTCCTGGCAGAGTGTGTACCTGGGGTTGCGGCGTTTCTGTCACTAGACACACACCACTAGGGACACTTGTTTTTCAAGTGTGACTGTACTGACCCGGACTTAGGTCTTGGGTCTCTTACAGTCTTTGTTTGCCTCGATCTAAGAGCGAGGCCATAGCCTATACTCTTGGTAGGCTCTCCTCCTTAAGCTCTTCTGTCTCTAACTTCTCTTGCTTGTACTCTTTCTTTTCTCTCTTCTTCCGCTTTCCTCCCTGACCTACCTTACGCTTTCTATCCCCTACTAACCCTATTTTATCCCACCCTTCACGACTTGGGACTCCCTATATTTTAGAAACTTTAGTTTGTCATCCCCGATATACACTATGGTCTCCTTAAAGTTTGCTTTACTGATTGTACAAGGTTTCAACACCCTGCAAAAGCGCAACCAGATCCTGCATGGTGTGCACAAAATGGGAGTTCAGGTACTCCTGCTACAAGAGACTCACTTTAAGGGTGGCCATGTACCGGACATTTCTAACAAATACTACCCGCGTTGGCATCATGCTCTTAACCCCTTGGCGAGATTGAACATTGACCCACATGGTAGATTCTTATTTGTCAACTTGGTACTTTTTAACCAAAAATACACAGTTGCTAACTTTTATCTCCCTAATAAAAGTCAGGCCGGGGCTATGTTGCAGACGGGGGCCGGACCGCTGCAGGGGCTGCTCGGATCCGGGTTCGTTACTGTGGCCGTCCGTCTTCACAACCGTAGGAAGGGGGTATTTACAGGGGATTAGTTTGTCAGTGACCCCACACGTGGGTTGCGGTAAGAGTTGGTAGCACCGCCTCTGCCTGGTGATGGGATGCCCGGGGCTGGTGGAGCGAGGCAGCAGGATGGAATCCCCTCCACGGGTAGGGGAGGTGTAGTCTCGGGGCCCAGGTGAATGGGAGTAATGGCTGCGGAGAGTGTCATGCAGAGTTGGACCGGGGATGGATGGTGTACTCACAGTTCCAAAAATTGCACACAGAGTCCAGTGGTAAACCAAATTGCCAGTGACCGGTTGCCTCTGGTGGGTGTATTCAGGTCCCACACCCTGATGTAGCAAACAGGGGTCCCTTCCTCCTGCACTCAGTGTTTTTGTCTTCAATGGGACAACTCCGCTTGAAACGGGGAAGTCCACTCTCGGTACTTTGTATGTTGGGAGCTGTGGCCCACGAAATCTGACCCTTGGGATCTCTGTGGGTTCTGGCATACACCCTATCCCCCGCGTTGGGCTTCCGTTTCGCTTTCTGGAATTACTGTGGAACAAGGCCTGAAACCTTGTCCCCAGCTGGTCAATTGACAAGGGGCTTGAAACCTTCCTCGCCCTAGGGTCCAGGCAGCCCGACTGTGCACGGCCTCAAGACCGGATTCCCGCTGTCAGCACCGGCGGGCTACAACCCTGCCCCAGTCCACTTAAGGTCTCCCGCGACCGGATCTCCGTCGTCTGTGGTCCTGCTTGCCGTCTGCCACCTAGTCAGTAGTCTGGTAGTCCAGGGGCCCTAACCCCTGTCTCCGCTGTCACTCCAAACTCCTCCACTGTCAGATTCCACATTAGACTGTTGTGTTCCCTCCCCTAACACCTCAGGACCCCTAGAAGGGCGCTCCCATCTGCCTGGTCCCACCCACTGGTGTGTCCCTATTGTCATGGGGGGGTGACTAGGCTTTACTGGCTGGTGTTGTGCACCTGGGTGTGGGTTTTGTGTTGGTATGCCAAGGAGGATGGAGTCTTGTACCTGAAAGATTTGTACAACCTGTGTGACAACCTGGTTTTGCCAGGGCATCACAGCTAGGTTCCTAAGGAGACTGGAGACTTTTGCGACTGGACATCTGATCATTGGAGGAGATTTTAACTTACCTCTGAACCCGAAACTCGACTCGTCGGCAGGTATGTCGGTGATCTCCCTCACCCAGCTTGCATCCCTTAGGTCCGCTATGACCTCAAGTAGAGGCCCTGTCACACACAGAGATAAATCTGCAGCAGATTTGTGGTTGCAGTGAAATTGTGGACAATCAGTGCCAGGTTTGTGGCTGTGTACAAATGGAACAATATGTCCATGATTTCACTGCAACCACAGATCTGCCAAAGATTTTTCTCTGTGTGTGACGGGGCCTTAGGGTTGTCGACACTTGGCGTTTACTCCACCCGTCGGTTAAGGACTTTTCTCATTTTTCAGCAGTACACAATTCGTATAGCCGATTGTTTCCTGATTGGCCGTAACCTGCTCTCATCGTCCCCCGCTGCTTCCATCGTTTCAGTGACCTGGTCTGACCATGACCCTATTTTCGTGACTCTGAACCCCCCTGACTCCCCTTTGAGGTCCTGGAACTGGAGACTTAACCCTAATCTCCTTTTAGATCCAGTTATTAAGGAAAATATATCCATGACTATTTCTGACTTCCTACAGGATCATGCAAACGATAATACCCCCCTTCCGACCAAATGGGAGGCACTGAAGTGCGTTATCAGAGGGGTACTTATACGAGAAGGGGCTAGAATCAAGAGAGACAAATCTAAACAGATTGAGGATCTTCTTAACAAAATCCATTCCTTAGAGCAAATGCATAAAATGACCCTTGATCAGGACACCTCACTCAAACTGACTAAGCTAAGGGAGGACCTTAAAGCTGTTCTCAATTTGGCTCACACTAAAATCAGAGAATGCTCCCAACAGTTCTTTTATGAGTTTGCAGACAAGTGTGGAGGTCCATTGGCGAGACATATTCACCCGAAAATAGCGACAACATACAGTATATCCCCTTGATTAAGACAGCTGACAAACAAACGGTGCATCACCCCACTGATATCGCTTTGGCATTTGAAAAATACTATGAGACGTTATATAATGTCAATAACAACACTGCAGTTCCCACTAATCCCCGGTTTCTGGAGAAAATTGACAATTACTTACAAGACACACCGCTTCCCTCATTATCAGCGGGAACGACTGAAGAATTGGAGTCCCCGTTTTCGCTAGAGGAGGTCACTCAAGTGGTGTCCTCTTCCCCCCCAACAAAAGCCCTGGTGCAGATGGCTTTACTACCAAATTTTACCATACTTTCCTATGGAGCTGGCACCTTACTAAGGTCTTCAACTCCATCTCCAAAGACCACCCCTTATCACAGTAATCCCCAAGCCGGGCAAGGACCTCTTGCTCTGCTCAAGCTACCGCTCTATATCTCTAATTAATGTGGACGTGAAGCTGTTTGCTAAACTCCTGGCTGGCAGATTGGGCCCTTCTCTGCCTCTGCTGATTCACAACGATCAGGTAGGCTTCTTACCTGTCAGAGAAGCCAGAGACAACACTATTAAATCGATTCTCTTTATTTCCCAAATATTGAAGCTAAAAACAGCTGCCTGTGTGTTGTCGGTAGACATGGAGGCGGCCTTTGACAGGGTCAGTTGGCCCTTTCTTGTACGTGTGTTTGAGTGAGCGGGTTTCGGTCCGAGATTTAGAGAAAAGGTTCCAGCATTGTACACACTCCTCACAGCCAAGATTCCCTGTAATGGAATTTTTTCCAACTCATTCAATATCAGTAATGGGACGATACAAGGATGTCCTCTGTCTCCCCTCCTGTATGCATTAATGATGGAACATCTAGCTATAGCCATCAGGAAGAACCCTGATATTCACGGGATCTGCATAGGGAAAAACACTCAAACTGGATTTATATGCTGACGACCTTCTCCTCTACATCGTGGAGCCCGAAATGTCTCTCCCATCGATCCTGAAGGAGTTTGAGCGGTATGCCTGGGTTAGTAACTTCAAGGTTAATACCTCCAAGTCAGAAATCCTAAATGTTACACTTCCTGCTAAACGTAAATCCTCTTTGCAGGAAGCCTTTCCTTTTAAATGGTATGGCACTGCTCTGAAATATCTAGGGACTTACCTAAAGCGGGGTTTACATGCTGCAACATCGCTAGCATCGGCTAGCGATGTCGAGCGCGATAGCACCCGCCCCTGTCGTACGTGCGATATTGTGTGATCACTGCCATAGCGAACATAATTGGTACGGCAGCGTCACACGCACATACCTGCTCTGCGACATCGCTCTGGCCGGCGAACCGCCTCCTTTCTAAGGGGGCGGTTCGTGCGGTGTCACAGCGACGTCACACGGCAGGCGTCCAATAGAAGCGGAGGGGCGGAGATGAGCGGGACGTAACATCCCGCCCACCTCCTTCCTTCCGCATTGCCGGTGAAGGCAGGTAAGGAGATGTTCGTCGCTCCTGCGGTGTCACACACAGCGATGTGTGGTGCCGCAAGAACGAGGAACAACATCGCTAAAAAAAAGAAAACGATTTTTTTGTTTCAGGATGACCTCTCCGCTGCAAACGATTTTGACGGCTTTTGCGATCATTTAAGGTTGCTCATAAGTGTCACACACTGCGATATCGTTAATGATGCCGGATGTGCATCACAAACAACGTGACTCCGATGATAATTCATTAACGATATCGTAGCGTGTAAACCCCGCTTTACTCCAGACCCTTCACAACTATCTAATTTAAATTACAAACCATTACTACAACGTATGGAGGCTGATCTCCAGGCCTACAGTTTACGGTCTCTGTACACACTAACAATACCCTAAAACAGGCTTTTGAATACTTGTGTGCAGGCTTTTTAGCAGTTTGCATTCTCCATTTTACATCTACAAGAGGGGTGTTGAATGATATTTCTCTATTGCAACACAATATATATTACCTATATCTCTTTGGCCAGGGGATGGTTGTTTTTAGTGTTTTTAATTTTCATTTTGTGTGCCTTCACCCCTAGTGTGAAGCTCCATGTATTGTTGTAGTGTGCTTTTTGTACTTAATAAAATTTCACTTTATATGACATAATCTCCTGGTGATCCCTTAATAGGTATACCTCTTTTCTCCTTCAACTTGATCATTTAAGGTTGCTCATAAGTGTCACACACTGCGATATCGTTAATGATGCCGGATGTGCGTCACAAACAACGTGACCCCGATGATAATTCATTAACGATATCGTAGCGTGTAAACCCCGCTTTACTCCAGACCCTTCACAACTATCTAATTTAAATTACAAACCATTACTACAACGTATTGAGGCTGATCTTCAGGCCTACAGTTTACGGTCTCTGTCCTGGTTTGGACGGATCAATGTTTTAAAAATGGATGTCCTTCCTAAACTCCTTTTTCTCTTTCAAGCAGTCGCTATAGCCTTACTCAGACTCTTTTTTGCCCAACTTCGACGGATCACGACAGCTTTTATTTGGAAACAAGGTAAACCCCGACTGGCTTTTAAATATTTAGCGAGACGAAAGACAAAGGGAGGCACGGGACTCCCGGATTTTCGCTTATACCATACTTCGGCTATCCTCACCAGAACAATGGACTGGTTTCACGGGACCGAGACGAAGCAGTGGGTGGGCATGGAAGCTAGTCTTCTAGACTGGACCTTGTCCTCTCTGCCCTGGTCCACGAAACACAAAACACTTAAGAGCATTTTGAATTCCCCTTTGACAAGGGACCTACTTTTCATTTGGGACAGATCTAATGCCCATTTTAACTTGTCTGAAGTAAGGGGCCTTCTGACGCCTCTTTTTGACAATCACGACGTTCTGCCGGCTGTTGGTGTTGACAAGTTCATGATTTGGTCTTCGTCCCAGAGACCCAGGGCTGGTGATACCCTGCTGGGAAAGCCTTCCTTCTCAACCATGCAACATTTTCGCGCTGCTTTTCCTGATCAGCAAATCCAGTGGTTCAGGTATCTACAGTTGCAATCGTTCATCTCCTCTACTCTCTCAGTCTCCGATCTGACCAGGGTATGTACCAACTTTGAATCCCTTTTGATCCAATCTGTACCCCCATCCCACGTAATCTCTCAGATTTATTCTATATTGGTGGATTCAATTGGTTCGGACCCAGTCTGGTATGTGAAATCTTGGGAAAGAGATCTGGGGGTAGCTCTATCTGACCTGGATTGGTCAAAAGCCTTTATGTGTGTATATAGGCTTCCCTTGCCTTGTAAAGTGCAAGAAAAGAACTTTAAGATCCTATTCCATTTGTATAGGTGTCCGGAGGAGCTACATAGAATCTTTCCGACAGTACCAGACACCTGCCGGAGGTGTGGCGCTGTGGAGGGATCTATGTTGCATATCTGGTGGACCTGCCCGACAATTCAGCATCTTTGGCTTAAAGTTTTCCAAATTCATAACTTTATCACGGGTCTGACAACCACATGCTCCCCACAAATCAGTCTCTTGTCTATGATTCCCGGGGCTTTTAAAGAGATCAAACAGGGTCTTCTCCGCCATTTTGTTGCCGCGACTAGAGCAATCATCCCGAGAAAGTGGAAGTCAAGTGCACTGCAGACCCTACGATTTTAGAGTGGCTAGCGGAAATTGATCACATGTGTAGGATGGAGATTTTATCTTCCCACTCTGAGCTCCAATTGAGCAAATTCTAGCTCTTGGACATTGTGGTTACTGTGGCGCCCTGGACAAGCCAGGTTGTCACAGGTACTACACCAACACACCCTACACCCCGGCTAGGCACACCGAAGTCAAACACAAACCCTTGTTGCCTTCCTCCAGGGGCTGATGTCCACACCAGGGGGTGGGCCAGGTGATTGGTCCCGCCCACCGAGGAGTTCACAGTCCTGGAGGCGGGAAAAGTAGAGAGATCAGTTAGAGAGAGTGAAGTGGTAGGAGAGGAGACTGACCGTGTCCGGGTGTGTGGCCCGGGCACCCAGCAAGGTTGGCAGACGGTGGTGACCATCTGCAGGAGAGGCTGATTGGAGTGAACCGTACGGACCGGGGACGGACGGTGGCCCGCCGGTACCGGATCGGGGAGTGAAGAGAAGCCAGCACCATTCGGCAGGGCCTACGGACCCCGACCAGGCTAGGAGTCGCCCTAAAACCGGTCAAATCCGTTAGCGAAGGGAACCTCCGGGGTTTCCCAGCAGCCAAGACCCGATTGAAGGCAACAGCTCACACCGTAGAGGGAAACACAGTCACCGCCAAGGCTACAGTTCCCAGGGCCAGAGCCTGCGGGCAAAAGGGGCTCCCTCAGCATCCATCCAAGCTGGGGAGCGGGTTACCGGTGGGAAGCCATTGGAACCGTAAACACAACACAGGTGCAGGGAAAGGCAGTCACCATCAACCTGCCGGGAGGAGAACAACCGCAGCTGCCTGTGGGACCCGTCCATCCAGCCGTTTGTTTGACCAGAGACTCTGTGTGAATTACTGGCTGAGAGAGCACCACCGTGCCGTGCGGCACAGCGCTGCCCCCGCGACCCTGCACCTCACCAGGCCCCGTAACCCGCCTGCCATCCCTAAAACCCTCACCGGGGCCCCGGGACAACCAACCCCCTACCCACGGAGGGGAGAACCAATATCCAAGCTGCTCCCTGCCATCGCTCCCGGGATCCCCGTCCAGAGCAGCGGTGGTGTCACAACTTCACCACAACCGTGGGTGGCGTCATGGACAATATCTCCCCAAACCACACACCAACCCCCCTTTCATTCACGGGCGAGGAACGCTGCTGGAGTCCCCGGGATCCGGCCCACCGCTCGAGCCACCACCGAGCCGCAGCAGCCGGACCCGAGCAGTGGGTGAGCGCAGCATTCCCTCCTCCGCCCGCGACAACTTGGTGTCACGAGCAGGATCTTACCGCTCTGCCGTCTGGTAGAGGTGCGCCTTGTGACCACCGGAGGTGTCCGGCTGAAAATTTGGAGAAGCCGCCATTTTTGGCGCAAAAAGTCCCCGCTCAAGCGTCTTCCCGAGTAGTGGAGGCGCGAAAACCAAAAACCCGCCCCTGTAGAGGAGGAGCTGGAAAAAGACTAAGGGGGACGGATGGCGGCCGGCCGCGGGTAGCTGAGGCTGCAGGAACAGGATGGAAGATGTCGGCTCCCGAGTTTGATGCTAGCCCCGCGCCGACTGATGGAGCGGCGGCGCCCACGAGGGCAGAGGAAGGTGAGATGGCTGCAGCCCCTACTCCGGTCGCAGGAGCAGTCGTACCCGCATCATCGGCAGCTGAAAATGGAGTCCTGTGGGACAGTGTCACCCCTGTGTGAGGGTGGCGTTGGGGGCTCGTCCTGTTCGATGGTGGACTGTGAGAAAGCTGCAGGAGGAAGCTGTACCGGAGCCAGGTGTTGTGGATGGCCCCTGGGACCCAGCTGACAGTCCCCGTTGGGACCCTACGGCAAGTTTCCGTCGGGACCCTACAGTTTTGTTTGTGGTAGCCCGTTGGCTACGAAGCACGGTTTTCCCCGTAGGGACTGTCTGCAAACCGTTGCATAAGGAACTGCTTACGGACAAGCCTGAGAACTTGCAGGGCAACCACAAACTTAGTGGAATGTAAATAAAAATGTGTTTTGGCTTGATACCGTTACCGCCTCCGGAGAGGCTGATTTGGGAGGATGGGCCTGGAGGAAAGGAATGGCCCAGGCCCGCCACTACCGTAACCGGTGGCAATCCTCCGGGGGTTCAGGGGTCCCCTTGGACGCGGGTCCCCTGAAAGAGACAGAACCCGCTCGGGCAACTTGGTGCTGGACTGGGGTCAAGGGGTGTTGCCCGCTTCTTAGGGGCAGCATCAGGGCCAGGTTGTTTGGGTGGGAGAAGAGCGGAAGCCGTACCGTTGAAACTGTTTATAATGTTTTTACATGTTTTACCGTTTTTACTCTTTCTCAGTTGTGAAAATAAAACCGGTGATGGACGGGCAGCCCGCGGACGGTCTGCATTTTACTAAGGGGAATGTGACGCCCTGGACAAGCCAGGTCGTCACAGGTACTACACCAACACACCCTACACCCCGGCTAGGCACACCGAAGTCAAACACAAACCCTTGTTGCCTTCCTCCAGGGGCTGATGTCCACACTAGGGGGTGGGCCAGGTGGTTGGTCCCGCCCACCGAGGAGTTCACAGTCCTGGAGGCGGGAAAAGTAGAGAGATCAGTTAGAGAGAGTGAAGTGGTAGGAGAGGAGACTGACCGTGTCCGGGTGTGTGACCCGGGCACCCAGCAAGGTTGGCAGACGGTGGTGACCATCTGCAGGAGAGGCTGATTGGAGTGAACCGTACGGACCGGGGACTGGCGGTGGCCCGCCGGTACCGGATCGGGGAGTGAAGAGAAGCCAGCACCATTCGGCAGGGCCTACGGACCCCGACCAGGCTAGGAGTCGCCCTAAAACCGGTCAAATCCGTTAGCGAAGGGAACCTCCGGGGTTTCCCAGCAGCCAAGACCCGATTGAAGGCAACAGCTCACACCGTAGAGGGAAACACAGTCACCGCCAAGGCTACAGTTCCCAGGGCCAGAGCCTGCGGGCAAAAGGGGCTCCCTCAGCATCCATCCAAGCTAGGGAGCGGGTTACCGGTGGGAAGCCATTGGAACAGTAAACACAACAGAGGTGCAGGGAAAGGCAGTCACCATCAACCTGCTGGGAGAACAACCGCAGCCGCCTGTGGGACCCATCCATCCAGCCATTTGTTTGACCAGAGACTCTGTGTGAATTACTGGCTGAGAGAGTACCACCGTGCCGTGCGGCACAGCGCTGCCCCCGCGACCCTGCACCTCACCAGGCCCCGTAACCCGCCTGCCATCCCTAAAACCCTCACCGGGACCCCGGGACAACCAACCCCCTACCCACGGAGGGGAGAACCAATATCCAAGCTGCTCCCTGTCATCGCTCCCGGGATCCCCGTCCAGAGCAGCGGTGGTGTCACAACTTCACCACAACCGTGGGTGGCATCACGGACAATATCTCCCCAAACCACACACCAACCCCCCTTTCACTCACGGGCGAGGAACGCCGCTCGAGTCCCCGGGATCCGGCCCACCGCTCGAGCCACCACCGAACCGCAGCAGCAGCCGGACCTGTGCAGTGGGTGAGCGCAGCGTCCCCTCCTCCGCCCGCGACATTGCTATTTAGGGAATCCGCCGACTTTGAGGTAACCCTTTCCTCTTAGGTACCCTTCGTTCAATCCATGCCTGGTCCCTGATGAGAGGTGGCATGTAGTCCACCGCAAAATGGTTGCACTTCAAGGGTGATCTCAAGTCCCCCCTTCCTCCCCCCTCATCCCCCTTTTCGTCTACCTTACCCCTATCTTCTTTCTTTCTCTCTCTCTGTTCTGTCTTTTTTCTTTCTGAAATTCTCTGTCACTTCTTCTTAACATTCTTCTTTTTTTCCAATGTTTATTAATCTGAATTTGGTGTTTTAGAAAGTAACGTTGTTATCCTTCTTGATTCAATTTCTAAGCCCACTTGGAGTAATATGTGAGTATGTTCTTTCATTGCGATAGTCTACTTCTTCGATATGTGGAATTATATGTAAGTTGAATATATTTTTCTGTGAAACAGTTTTACATACATATGCCTTTATATGTTATTTTCTTCTTTGCCAATAAACATTTTTTGAAAAAAAAAAAGCAGGTTAAATCAACATTTGCATTTTAACTGGAACAGTTAAGAAAGAAAACAATAAACGTCTAGTAACTCAGTAGCTGGTAGTTACCAGGGTGTTGGAAAGGGGCCATCTGGATCAATTGGCCTCCAGGGATAAGCACTCACAGTCTGGGTACACTGGTCCCGTGCACCTCTACTGCCTCCTTGTGGCAGCTGGGGAGGTGCTGGGGAGCTGGTGCTGAAATGAGAGCAGGGGCTGGTTTTTCTGCAACGACCTCCACTGGCACACAAAGCTGCATCTGGGAACCGATCTCATGTCAGATTGGAAATGGGACCACAGCGGGCTCATATACAGGTTCCCCTTGCTCTGGTGCCCAGATCCCGGATACTGTGTATCTCATTAGCACAATACGGGAGAACTCGCCCCCTGCACGCGGGACCCATACCAGTTTGGAGATCAGGCCTGCCGAGTGACTGGGCACAGTACCTGGGAGTAGTCGTCAGCGATGGCAGCGGCCTCCTTCGCAGCTCCTGATGATACTGTAGACTGGGTCAGACAGTGGTGCAGCTTGATCCTTCTCCTTTGGAGAAGGTGATATGACCGGTTCAGGTCTCACTGGATCTGGCGGTGATGCGGCCTGGTCAAGGGTGGACTCCGGCATATGGGTTGGTGCGGCGTGGTCAAGCAGGGCCCTACTTTCTTGGGCCCACATGGTCGCCACCACTCTCATCATCTCTGCCTTCCACTCCTCGATGCACTGTAGGTGTTCCGCACGCAGGGTCCAGCACAGCCATTGGACCTCTGCCTCTAGCCTCTCCGCCGTCCAGGTCGCTGGGTGACCTGGTGCACTTGCAAGATCCTCCGATGCAGCCATGATGTCTCTGGTAACAGTCCTGGAGGCATTCTGGGGCAGGGCCTCCGGGCTCCCTGCTTCCGTTTCATTTTACATTGTAGACACTCCACGGGGACAGGGCCTTCTTTTCGCGCCTTTTTCACTGCTGTGGCGCAGTCACTTTTTACACCAAAATGGCGACGGTTTTTCAAGCAGTACCGGTTTGACCAGGTCCAGTTCAATCATGTTCACAGCGCCAGGAAAAAGCTGTGTCGTCCAGGGTTATGGGGTACTCGGTCCTGGACGGTGTATAACTGGGAGAATGACGCTTGGTGGCCATTGCCCGGTTCCGTGCCCTGGGTGCTTTTTACAAGGGGTATATTTACAGTACCTTGTAGCTCCCTGATGGCTTCAGGGCCGCTACACTACCGCCTTTGGCCCCTGGCTGCCGTGCATTTAGGCCTTCAATTTGGAGCACCTCACAATCCCTGAATCCCTGGTTTGCTGCTGGTTGCTCCTTCGGGGGAAGCCGGTGCATGGTCCAGTGGGTCCACCCCCGGACAGTCGCCGCCTCTAGGTGACCGTAACAGTAGCTAATAAACTTATCAGAAGCTTCCAAAGACATGACATTATCATATGGGCTGTCCCATATTGTTTAAAGACATAGTTCTCTTAGTGTATGTAAACTTTTCACTTTGCAGAAAGTAATAAAAATGCCTTAAAACATTCTCTCTCTCCCATTATTCTGGCATTTGGCAAATATAAATAATTTTGGTTCCTAATTGACCTACAATGGGAAAGGTTTACTCTAATTTCAGCTAGGGGGAAGAAAAACATGCATATTTAGATAGTGAACAGGATTCAACCTTCTATTTCTTCCGTCTTTTTAGATAGTGTATGTAAACGTCTGGTCTCAACTGTATATAGCCACTATGATATAAAATACAGCTTACCTAGAACATTTTTGATGGTGATCTACAGGAATATTTTGATTATTTTGTGTTTCTTCATGGACCAGCAATAGTCAGCCAGCATACTGATGCTCCACTTGCCTTGGTGCCTCTGTTCCATGGTAGAAATTTGCTGCTAAAAATGTTTTCCATGCTGGTCATGAACAGCACCAATATGTTTTGGGAATAAGTCCAGGTGGGAGTCTAAGAAATTAAGTTTTAAGAATGTGTTGCATTCCATAGCTTGGTATGATTTCACAAGATCACTCACTATATCCCTGTAGTTTTCTGCTTTGCGATTTCCGAGAGGAGACATTTTTTAAAGACGGCAAGTCTGCTTTTGCAATATATTTAACACTTCCTGAAATTGTTGATTGTCCATCACCGATCTATTTTGTGGCCATATGAAAATGCCTTGTTTCAGATTCACATCACTAACTTTGGGATATTTAGATGTGCTTTTACGAATTGTTTCATCAATCCTAGTTGAATATGCAGTGGAGGTAAATATACTTTTTCAGCATTCATTAAACATATATTTGTCACAATAACAATTCATAAACAATTACCTAAACATGAATCTCTTGTTCCTGGACAAAAAACTCCAGGAACAAGAGATTCATGTTTAGGAAATTGTTTTTGAATAGACTAAGGGGTACTTTGCACACTACGACATCGCAGGTGCGATGTCGGTGGGGGTCATGTCGAAAGTGACGCACTTCCTGCGTCGCTCTCGACATCGTAAATGTCACGCTCCCCGGGTCCCCTGCCTCGCTCCCCGGCTCCCCTGCCACGCTCCCCGGCTCCCCTGCCTCGCTCCCCGGCTCCCCTGCCTCGCTCCCCGGCTCCTCTGCCAGGCGTCCCCCGCTCCACAGCCTCCAGGCCCCATCACCTGCGGTCCCCAGGCGGCCCGGTCCCCGCTCCCAGCGCCCGTCGGCAGCTCTGCTCCAGCCCGGCTCTCCTGCCTCCTGTTCACCGCTCCCTGCTCTGGCTTCTGGCACATGGGCCTCGCGCATGCGCATTAGGGCGCGCGCGCGGTCATTGACCCTCTCTTAAAGGGCCAGTGTCCTCCAACAGGATATTGAAGAATCAGGTACAGGGTATATAGGGGGATCCTTTCCAAGTGGGCGGGGCCTGTTCTTCGTGTTTTGCTAAGCTAGGAGTCAGGTCTCCTTGTGTTTTGTGGTATACTTACCTATCTCTCTCCTAGAGCCGCTTCTGCCTCGCCAACCGGTTCTGACGATACCCGAACCCCGAACGGTGACGGTCTGCCATCCCGTCAAGTTCATACCATCTCCGATCCCTGTGGTGACCTGTCTTCTCGCTCCGTCGGTTCCGGACTCTGCCTGACGTCATCTCGGCCTCCGAACCTGAGCTCCGTCACCCGGACTACCTTCAGTGACTCCGTGGTCCCAGGGACTTCTACACTCCTCTGAACGGACTGTCCTGCTACCTGTAGTGCTCCGGCTACCGGGCACCTTGCCCTCGGTGAGGTGTTCAGCCCAGTGGATCCACCTCCTGGGTCTGCCCGTCCACCTGGCCCTAACAGTAGTGTGTAAAGCCTAGATGAAACGATTAACGAGCGCAAAAGCGTCGTAATCGTATCATTGGTGTAGCGTCGGCGAAAACCATAATTACCTTGCTGCGACGGTCTGATGTTGTTCCTCGTTCCTGCGGCAGCACACATCGCTGTGTGTGAAGTCGCAGGAGCGAGGAACATCTCCTACCTGCTTCACCACGGCTCCTGTCGGCTATGCGTAAGGAAGGAGGTGGGCGAGATGTTTACGTCCCGCTCTTCTCCGCCCCTCCGCTTCTATTGCCCGCCTGCCGTGTGACGTCGCTATGACGCCGCACGGCCCGCCCCCTTAATAAGGAGGCGGGTCGCCGGCCAGAGCGACGTCGCAGGGAAAGGTGAGTGCATGTGAAGCTGGTGTAGCGATAATTTTCGCTACGCCAGCTATCACCACATATCGCTGCTGCGACAGGGGCGGGGACTATCGGACTTGGCATCGCAGCATCGGCTTGCGATGTCGTAGTGTGCAAAGTACCCCTGAGACGTCCTGTCTCTGCCATCCCATTCACAGAACAGCAATATTTAGTGCACTCAAGTGCAATCCAAATAACAAAGCAGTCACCTTCACATTTTCACTGAGATTCCAATTATATTTTTATACTGGATTTTTTCTAACAGCAGTCTCATATTTTCATATGTCTCTTTGATATCAGCAGCATGCACAACAGGTATTGACGGGAGGTTATTAACATTATGCAAAGAACAGTCTTCAAACTAACTTTTTATGACTTTGAACAATCGCCACTCATCTGCCCGCTGTGGATATCCAAGGACCTTCATAACAGATCATTATTACAAAAAAAAGAAACCTTTTTCTTCAGAGAAGTGGTTTTTGAAATCACTTTCTCGGCTTTGATACCTGCATATTTTCTCGTCTTCACAGAGTAGATTCCTTCTTTTGAGCCTGGAACTTAGAAGCTTTGATTGTTGTTTAGACAAGTCTAAATCATGGATAAGGTCGTTCAAATCTTCATGAGGTAAGAAGTAAGGTTCTGATGAATAACTTGCTTTGAAAGTAGGATTACTTCTCACATAGTCATAAAAAAACTATAATTCTAGCACACCTAGAGAACTGAATCAGATTTGGAGCCTTGCTTTAACATCAGGGATAACGGCGGTGCACGCTAATGTAGTATGACCAACATTGAAGCAGAAAAAAATATAGCGGCATTCACCATCCCATAGGAAAATATTATGGCAGTATTACATTCAGTGTGGGAGAGAAACAGGGAACAAACAGGACGACGGCCGTTTCACTATGTGCGTCAACGGGTCCTACATTATGTATGTAATGCCACAATAAAATTTTCCTATGGGATGGTGAGTACAGCTATATTTTTTTCTGCTTGCATGTTACTTCTCACATTGCTGTAAGCTTCCTTTTCAGTGTGAGTAAGGTCAGAGTCATAGCTGTCCCTTTCAGTCACAAAATCAGGACACTTGGGTACAGGAAGCTCTTTACTACACCGTGTGCAGAATTATTAGGCAAATTGTATTTTAGAGGATTTTTTTATTATTGATCAACAACTATGTTCTCGATCAAGCCAAAAGACTCATAAATATCAAAGCTTAATATTTTTGGAAGTTGGAATGGGTTTTTTTGATTTAGCTATCTTAGGAAGATATCTGTTTGTGCAGGTAACTATTACTGTGCAGAATTATTAGGCAACTTAATAAAAACCAAATATATTCCCATCTCACTTATTTTCACCAGGTAAACCAATATAACTGCACAATATTTAGAAATAAACATTTCTGACATGCAAAAACCAAAAAACAAAACCCAAAAAAATTACCAATATAGCCACCCTTCTTTATGATGACACTCAAAAGTCTACCGTCCATAGATTCTGTCAGTTGCTTGATCTGTTTACGATCAACATTGCGTGCAGCAGCCACCACAGCCTCCCAGACACTATTCCGAGAGGTGTACTGTTTTCCCTCTTTGTAGATCTTACATTTTGTGAGGGACCACAGGTTCTCTACGGGGTTCAGATTAGGTGAACAAGGGGGCCATGTCATTATTTTTTCATCTTTTAGACCTTTACTGGCCAGCCACGCTGTGGAGTAGTTTGATGCATGTGATGGAGCATTGTCCTGCATGAAAATCATGTTTTTCTTGAATGATACCGACTTCTTCCTGTACCACTGCTTGAAAAAGTTGTCTTCCAGAAACTGGCAGTAGGTCTGGGAGTTGAGATTCACTCCATCCTCAACTGGAAAAGGTCCCACAAGTTCATCTTTGATGATATCAGCCCATACCAGTACGTCACCTCCACCTTGCTGGCATCTGAGTTGGAATGGAGGTTTCTGCCCTTTACTGATCCAGCCTCTGCCCATCCATCTGGCCCATCAAGAGTCACTCTCATTTCATCAGTCCATAAAACCTTTGAAAAATCAGTCTTAAGATATTTCTTGGCCCAGTCTTGACGTTTTATCTTAAGTTTCTTGTTCAAAGGTGGTCATTTTTCAGCCTTCCTTACCTTGGCCATGTCCCTGGGTATGGCACACCTTGTGCTTTTTGATACTCCAGTAACGTTGCAGCTCTGAAATATGGCCAAACTGGCGAAAAATGGCATCTTGGCAGCTTCATGCTTGATTTTCCTAAATTCATGGGCAGTTATTTTGCGCCTTTTTTACCCAACACGCTTCTTGCGACCCTGTTGGCTATTTGCCATGAAACGCTTGATTGTTCGGTGATCACGCTTCAAAAGTTTGGCAATTTCAAGACTGCTGCATCCCTCTGCAAGACATCTCACAATTTTGGACTTTTCAGAGCCCGTCAAATCTCTCTTCTGACCCATTTTGCCAAAGGAAAGAAAGTTGCCTAATAATTAAGCACACCTTATATAGGGTGTTGATGTCATTACACCACACCCCTCCTCATTACAGAGATGCACATCACCTGATTTACTTAATTGGTAGTTGGCTCTCAAGCTTGGAGTAGGACAACATGCATAAAAATTATCATGTGATCAAAATACTCATTTGTCTAATAATTCTGCACACAGTGTATGTAATACAGGCCACAATGCAGATGACAAATTGGGTTAATTCACTGTATATTTTGCTTTAGATGTGACTTTTTTTAATGTTTTTAATAGTGATGAGTGAGCATGCTCACCACTGCTCGAAGGAAGGAATCTACTCTTTCAAGACGAGACAATATGCAGGTATCATAGCTAACAAAGTAATTTCAAAAACCACTTCTCTGAAGAAAAAGGCATTTTTTTTGTAATAATGTTCTGTTGTGAAGGCCCTTGGATATCCACAGCGGGCAGATGAGTGGCAATCGAGCATCAGGGTGATTGGGCATGCTCAATACTCGAGCCATGTTGGCTACTGGCATTACTGTGATTCTCAAGCCACATTGCGTCATCAGGCCTATATAACACCCAGTGATGAGATGCTCAGCACACTTTACTCCGGAAACAGTGTAGGGAGAGCTGCTGGAGAGGGGATAGTATATTTGTTTAGCATTAAAGGCATATAGGAATGGATTACTTCTGTACAGTCCTTGCTGCTGCACCCTAAACCAAAAGTCCTTTTCAGTCCTACATGTATTCTATTCTAGTTCCTATTAATGCCGCTCTTAGGTGCATTTAGTGTAGGGAGAGTTGCTAGAAAAGAGATAGCATATTAGTTTTGCATTTAAGGCCCCCTTCACACGTCCGTGAAACACGTGCGTGTTTGTTCCGTTTCCGTATGTACCGGAGACACGGACAAACATGCACCAATGTTAATCTATGATTGTGGTCACACGTGCGTTATTTCATTATGTCCGTGTGTGCGTGTCCGTGATCCGTATGTGTTTGCGTTTTGCACGGATGCATGTCCGTTATCTGCATGGAGCACGCACACGTGGACACAATGAAAGTCTATGGGTATGTGCACACACGTTAGTAAACACGTATGCATCTACCTATAGTCCGTGTCCGTTTGGTGTTTTTATTTCTAGTGATGTCGGCCATTCTTTCTATTTCTGTGTATGTCGGTCAATCTCCCTGAGTCCGTCGAGTGGTCTCTCTGTCGGTCTCTCTGTCTGTCTGTCCCTCTCTCACAGTCTGTCGGTCAGTTTCCCCCCCTCTCTCATACTTACCGTTCCCCGATCACCGGCGCGGCGCTGCACGGCATTCACACTGCTGCGGCGGCTTTTACTATTTTGAAAAAGCCGACAGGAGCGGTGGTGTCTTCTGCTGCTCCGGTCACCTCCATGCAGCACAGCTGGAAGAAACGCTGAACCATCCTAGAGTACGCCGGACATGGAGGGCTTTTTCGGTCAGAGAATTGCATCAATTGCAATTCTCTGACCACACCGGGCCCGGCTGGTAATCGCACCTGTTTGACCCCCACATTGCTTGAGTGGTCAATGGGTACGTCCCTGTGATCCCCTCCTATTTTGGCATACACTTCCCCTTATGTGCCTAGATACAGGCACCTTGTAGGTGTGAGGAGTTTGCATTACTCCTATATATACTTATGTCAGCTTAGGTGGATCTTGGTACCTTTAGCTGTAGATTGCCATGCAGCATGTGTGATGGGCTGCCCTTGTATATAACTGCTTCAGATGTAGTTCCTGGCTGGGACTTGCTATTTTACATTATCATACTTGGTGTTCAGGTTGCACATCTTACATCAGGTTTTTACATTAGGTTTCTATATGCCTGTAGAATTATATTCAGCTCATCCAGGGCCTGGCCAGTCCTGATGTATTATATCATCCTACACCACCGCTGATATGGCCCTTATTATCTGACATACAGCGTTGGGCAGACATTTTGGATGAGCTGAACTTATCATTGATACAGGCATAAGTCATCGGTTAAGGATACTACCTCTGTATTACCATTTTTAGGTTTTCACTATTATTGGTTAACTGTCTAATCACTGTATTAGGTATTTTGGCCCGAATTTCTGATTTATAAAGGTCATTTGCATGCAATATACTGTTTACTTACGGTTTGAGCTAATTTTTGTCTATCTGCACTAAATCTCATTTACTACAATTGGAGTATTTGTGAGGTCATTTGTCATATGTGTATTTTAAGGTTTTTATATTATGTCCTTGTCCCTTTTTTGACCCAATAAAATATATTGTATATTAAAACGTTGTATGGTTCTGATGTGTGCCCATATTATGTGTACTTTCCCCTCCTCCTTGTTTGATATGCTATTTTACACATAGGGCTGCACTCATTTGTCCTCATTTTTTGCTGTGCATCCCTATCTCTCCCACTTACCAGCATCTAATGTATGCGGCAATTCTGGGCGGCTGCTGACTGATATTTTTAGGGTGGGGGGCTCCCCATAATGTGGAGCTCCCCATCCTGAGAATACCAGCCTTCAGCCGTATGGCTTTATCTGGCTGGTATCAAAATGGGGGGGGACCGCACGCCGGTTTTTTTAATTATTTATTTATTTTACTGCACAGTATAGACACGCCCACCGGCTGCTGTGATTGGGTGCAGTGAGACACCCGTCACTCAGCGTGGGGGCGTGTCTCACTGCAACCAATCATAGACGCCGGTGGGCGGGGAAAGCAGGGAATAGGAGATTGTTTAATGAGCGGCCGGCTTTTTCAAAATAGTAAAAGCCGCCGCAGCATTGTGAATGCCGTGCAGCGCCGCGCCGGGAATCGGTGAGTATGAGAGAGGGGGGGACACCTCAGTCACTTGGGGGATTAGCGGTCACCGGTGAATCCTTCACAGGTGACCGCTAATCAGTACTCGACACAAACAGAGCCGCGGTATGAGGATGAAGTCAGGTGAAGTTCACCCGAGTTCATTCTCATCGCGCAACTCTGTCGGCTGTCAGCCGACATTTATAAACGACATTGTGCATCACACACACGGACATTCCACGCAGACATTCCACGTACACATACACGTTCATTCCACACGCACACACGGACGTTCTACACACAAACACGGCTAGCATACGCAATTCACACAGATGCCACACGGACCATAAAAACGGACACAAAAACGGGACACGGACCCGAAAAACGGCCCGTAACACACGTGCATGTTTTTCACGGACGTGTGAAGGGGGCCTAAGAAATAGAGGCAGTGATTATTACCTTACAGTCCTTGCTACTGTAACGTAAACCCAAAAGTTCTTTTCAGTCCTACATCTATTCTATTCTAGTCCCTATTAGTACTGCTGTAAGCTGCATACCTAATTTAATATGCACATGGAGTGCATTAAGGGATGGCGAAGTAGACTTGTTGCTGATGGTGCATGCAGAGGGCGAGTCGGTAGGTAAGGTGAAGCTGGGCCTGCTGCTGGTGCACAACAAATACGCTCATCCACGAGGCCTATCTTCCTGTTTCACTTTGCAGGGGAACATGGGACACCACTGTTGAAGCCAGAACAGTGAGAACAGTTGGGTGGTCGGATGGCAGATATTGCTTCCAGTTTGTTTCCCAGCACCACCCTGTCTTCTACACAGTCCATTCTCAGTAACCAAGAGTCTGGACCACATAATCCTCACCCTGATCTTCCTTCCTTCTACCCTGAGGAGTCCCAGGGGACACTTCAACACTGTGAGGAGCACTTAACATTTACATGTATTGATTCTGGTCTCTCGTCCTGCATGTTTCAAGAGGGACATGTGGAGATCGTGTGCAGTCATACCCAAATATTTGGCAAGCCACAGTCAGAGGATGATGATGGTGGGGGAATGGCAATTACAGTCTGAAGAGTTGAATGATGATGAGACGCAGTTACCAACAAGTCATGTGGTTTAGTCAACATGCCAGGAGATAAACTAGAGTGTGTAATTGAAAGATGAGGTGGTGGACATCACTGAAGGTGGCATGTACAGTAAGAACATCAGTGCAGAGGGAAAGGGATCTGCAGTACTGCAACAGGCAGGAAGAGTCCACCACCATGACCTTAGTCAGGTACATGTCATCATACCGCCCGACTAGGTGGGACAAATGCCTGGGTCCACAAGCAGTGTCTGGAAGTGACACCACTGCCTCTTCCCCTGAGCTATGTCCTTGCCAACCCCCTGTCCAAGACGCAGGTGTGGATGCCTCTCTTCCTGTACCTGTCATTAATATTCGCAACCACCATTAGCAACCACGTCCACTTCCTTGTCCCATCACGGAGTTCAGCTGTCCTTACCCCAGGCCTTGGAACCCATGCAGAAATACACAGCCACTCATCCACAGGCCCACACACTAAACACTTCCACTTAGTGCATAGACTTTACCACTGTAGGAGTTCAAAATTGACTTTAAGTGTTTTCCAGGGTTAATTGCAATACTGTCTTTACATTTTTGCTAGGCTTTGCACTTAGTAAGTAGGCTTTACTACTGTAGGAGTCCCACTCTTTTTAAAATTGTAAAAAATATATTTTGATTCCCTTCTGTATGTTTATTCTGGAGTGTATTGCAATCCCTCCTTTAAATTTTTGCCAGGCCTTTTACATAGCGCATAAGCTTTACTACTGTAGGAGTCCCATTCTGTGTAAAATTGTAAAAAAAAATATTCTGAGGCCCTCTTCTATGTGTTTTCCAGGGTTATGTCATGTGAATTTGGAATAATCGGGACCTTGGGCTCCTAAGCTGTCCCTCAAGCTAGGGGGCCTTATGCTCTCCCTATTCTTAGGGATACTCCTAATGGTGGAAACGCTTGAGTCACCTTCCTGGCCTTGTTCCTGACCAGTCCTGATCTAATTTCCCCTCCCCCTGGGAGGGACAGGGCAAGAGTGTGTTGAAACCATGGAAAAAAACATACAAGGGAAAAAACAAAACCCTGTCACACAGCACGCGCACACACACACAGCATAAGACAATAAGAGATTCAGGAGGAAAACAAGAGCAGGAAGGAAGTACAAAATAGGGGTAGACTCCACAAATGCACCAAGCAAAAAACACCACTAAACACAACTTTCACTAGAGAATCTGGGACACCATACCTCACAGACCAACAGAGAATAAACTATAGCTGTCATGGGTAGAAGGATTCCAACAGTATAAATAGGAGGGGAGCAGATGTGATAGATCTCCCCACAACATATGATTAAAAGACTAGCAGAGATTAACTCAGCACACAGCAGGTCGACGGTGTATCAGAATCTGCAATCTGAACAGAATCCAATGCCACCATGACAATCGGCAATGTTTGTGCAAAACTTTGTGTGACGGGTTATACATCAAAGAATTCTTATCCAGGATCCGTATAATGTAACCAAAATTACACTCAAATTAAAAAGGAAAAAAAACTGGGGCATAAAAGTCTTCAATAGATGAGTAAACAATTACAAAATGTAATTAAAATATTTCAATTTTTATTTATACAGATAACAAATAGTTAAACAAGATTCCTCTAATAGGGAGGAGACATAAAACATCCATTTTATACCATAATAAATCACAAGGTGGGTGTTGTCATTAGCTTAAAAAATGAATATAATTGTAGGTTTTGTAATACAATTGTATCAATAAAATTTACCTATGGAGGTGCTGCTAAATGATATACCGTAAATAAGAACGATTGGCCTAAAGCATATATTTATATTGTATAGGGGAGTTGTAATATATTTCAATATATTTTCAAAAGTGACAGTTCATATGTTTAGTGATGTGGCTTAGACCTATAAGGTGCTTAATGCTAATACTGGCACAGTGCAACAATGTTAAATTAGAATGGCTTCATAAGCATTGGATGCAAATGCAATAAATGATATACATAGGTCAAAAGGCAAACATAAGCACCATGATCGCAATAGAATAAATGAGCAAGGACAACAGACATTGGTATGGATGTAAGTGAAGGTGTCTGTGCACCCCAACGTGCGTTTTGCCTTGTTTCGTCAGGGGGCATGTCTAGAGGAAGAGGAGGCTCAATTTCAAAGTATGAGTCAACCAATGAAGTTCACTATTGTAGAACATGTGTCTAAAATGTACCACATGATTACAGTGGCCTGTCCGTCTATGTCTCCTCCTGGTCAAGAGGTAACTTCTTGTTCCTGGGAATTGGAACGCACAAATAAGGGCCAACACTCTGACATCAATATGTCGATGTGTTGGCGTATGCGTGTACGTCCCAGTGGTGACATACTACAGAAAAGGCTGGGAGGGAGAACGCACAGGCCCACAGTGGTTTATGAAAGAAGCAAGTCTACATATGTAAGACAATTCCATAAACACAATGGAACATGCGCCACCTAGTCTATAAGGCAAGGAAGGCAAAGAAAATATACGTGGATAGTGGTTGGCAAAAAAAAGATCTCTATGAACAGAATCAACTCCATCAACATATTGGGAAGCATGCCACCTAGTGTGTAATGCAGAAAGTTGTAATAACAGAAATTGCTTTATAATGTAGAATGTTTAAAATAATATAAAATAATTAAAAACCGGATTATGCAAAGTTGTTCTGTAAATCTAAACATGTAAGATAGATAATTTTGTTCATATCAAGATAAGAAATCAAGATAAGTAAACCAAACTAAAATAAGTGACATGTCAAATGGAAATAAAGTCTCCTTTTGCTCTATTTTATTGTGTTACAATCTAATGAGATAAAGTGTTCTACCAGTGTTTTGATACTTGTATATGTGTACAGGGAATATTAACCCCTTCACGACCGGCCGATTTTTCGCTTTCCGTTTTTTTTTTTCGCCATTCTTTTTCTGAGAGACGTAACTTTTTTATTTTTCAGTCAATATGGTCATGTGAGGGCTCATTTTTTGCGGAACAAGCTGTACTTTTAAATGAAACCATCAGTTTTACCATATAGTGTACTGGAAAACGGCAAACAAATTCCAAATGCAGAAAAATTGCAAAAAAAAGTGCGATAGCACTATGGTTTTTGAGATATTTTATTCACTGTGTTCACTATATGGTAAAACTGATGTATGGGTGTGATGCCTGAGGTCAGTGCGAGTTGGTAGACACCAAACATGTATAGGTTTACTTTTATATAAGGGGTTAAAAAAAATCGGAAGTTTGTCCGAAAAAAGTGGCGCACGTTTTACGCCATATTCCGTGACCCATAGCGTTCTCATTTTTCTGGATCTATGGCTCAGTGATGGCTTATTTTTTGTGTCTCGAGCTGATGTTTTTAACGGTACCATTTTTGCGTAGATGCTACGTTTTGATCGCCTCTTATTGCATTTTGCAAAAAAGTTGTGGCGACAAAAAAGCGTCGTTTTGGCGTTTGGAATTTTTTTGCCGCTACGCCGTATACTGATCAGATTAATTGATTTTATATTTTGATAGATCGGGCGTTTCTGAACGCGGCGATACCAAATGTGTGTATATTTTTTATTTTTTAACCCTTTAATTTTCAATGGGGCGAATGGGGGGTGATTTGAACTTTTAGGTTTTTTTGGGTTTTTTTTAATTTTTTTTTTTAATTTTTTAAAACTTTTTTTTTAACTTTTTTTTTTATTTTACTAGTCCCCCTAGGGGGCTATTGTGATCAGCAATCCGATCGCTCTGCAGTATCTGCTGATCACAGCTACAAGGCTGTAAACAGCAGATACGCTCTCTTTCTCTTTTGCTGTGCCGCTGGCACAGCGAAAGTGAAAGCAAGTCAGGTGTAGTACAGGAGTCATCACATGACCCTGTGCTACCATGACAACTATCGGAAGTCACGTGATCGCGTCACGTGACTTCCGGTATTGTGCGGTAAGTAAAAGTTTACCGCGATCGCGCTTATAATGGCGCTGTCACAGCGCCATATAAGGGGTTAAACAGCATGAGCAGATAACGATTCTGCTCGTGCCTAGCAGGCACACATCTCAGCTGTGAAAATCAGCAGCATGATGCTGTCGGCAGACCGCGGGCAGTAACGTTATGACCGCTAGGACGTAATTTTACGGCCCGCAGTCGTTAAGGGGTTAAACAAAAAAGGGGGGGTGTTGCTAGATGCAGTACTGCCACCAGGAATATCAAGGCCCCATACTTGCAAAATTTTCAGGTGCCATTGACACTCTGCCCAGGCTTCACCCCTGCTTTGCCTCCACCCCTCAAACCTTCCACAGTCTCACCGTCAATCTTGGAAAAATGCCACTTCTACACTACATTCTCAATAACCACACATTAATAGCTCCCCTCAAACATCATTTGCTGGCTGAAAATATTATTTATATGATTATATATATATATATATATACACTGTATATAAATCATAAAATCTGTTAGAGAAAAACCTGTACCTACACCCAGAAGGTGCCAGTCTCTGTCTGTGTGTCGCTGTCTGTCTGTATCTCTGTCTGTCTCTTTCCTTGTCTGTCTGTGTCTATGTCTCTGTCTGACTATTTCTATCTCTGTCTGTATTTGTATCATCTCTGTGCCTGTCTGTCTCTCTCTATCTCTGTGTCTGTCTCTATATGTGTGTCTGTCTGTTTCTTTCCCCATCTGTCTCTTTTCCGTCTGTCTTGGTCTGTCTCTTTCTAGGTCTGTCTCTTTCCACGTCTGTCTCTTTCCCCATCTGTCTCTTTTCCCATCTGTCTCTTTCCCAGTCTGTCTCTTTGCCTGGCTGTCTTTTTCCAGGGCTGTCTCTTTCCCCATCTGTCTCTTTCCCCGTCTGTCTCTTTCCAGGTCTGTCTCTTTGCCCGTCTGTCTCTTTCCCCGTCTGTCTCTTTGCCCGTCTGTCTCTTTGCCGGTCTGTCTCTTTCCCAGTCTGTCTCTTTCCCGGTCTGTCTCTTTCCAGGTCTGTCTCTTTCCAGGTCTGTCTCTTTGCCCGTCAGTCTCTTTGACCGTCAGTCTCTTTCCAGGTCTGTCTCTTTCCAGGTCTGTCTCTTTGCCCGTCAGTCTCTTTGACTGTCAGTCTCTTTCCAGGGCTGTCTCTTTCGAGGTCTGTCTCTTTGCCCGCCTGTCTCTTTCTCCGTCTGTCTCTTTCCAGGTCTGTCTCTTTGACCGTCAGTCTCTTTCCAGGTCTGTCTCTTTCCAGGTCTGTCTCTTTCGAAGTCTGTCTCTTTCCAAGTCTGTCTCTTTCCAGGTCTGTCTCTTTCCAGGTCTGTCTCTTTGCCCATCTGTCTCTTTCCCAGTCTGTCTCTTTCCCCGTCTGTCTCTTTCCCCATCTGTCTGTCTGTGTCTCTGTCTGTCTGTCTTTTTCTGTCTCTCTATCCATCTCTCCACCGACATCATATAACCTCACACATAAGCTTCAAATACCAGTTTATTTTGCTCCTATAGCAACCACTGACAGTTGCTATTAATAACCTATAGTTCTCACCTCCATTCAGTTTAATGGCGGCAGGATTTTAGAGACTTAGGGGTACTTTACACGCTGTGACATCGCTGCCGATATATCGTCGGGGTCACGTCGTTAGTGACGCACATCCGGCGCCGGTAGCAACATCGCAGTGTGTAAAACCTATGAGCAACGAGCACAAAAACGTGCAAAATCGTTGCACGTTGACACGTCGTTCATTTCCATAATATCGGTGCTGCTGCAGGTACGATGTTGATTGTCGTTCCTGCGGCAGCACACATCGCTATGTGTGACGCCGCTAGAACGACAAACATCTCCTTACCTGCGTCCACCGGAAAAGTAGGAAGGAAGGAGGTGGGCGGCATGTTCCGGACGCTCATCTCCTCCCCTCCTTTTCTATTGGGCGGCGATTCAGTGACGCTGCTGTGACGTCGCTGTGACGCTGAACGAACCGCCCCCTTAGACAGGAGGCGGTTTGCCGGTCACAGCGACGTCGCAGAGCAGGTATGTGCGTGTGACGCTCCCATAGCGATAATGTTTGCTGCGGCAGCGATCACCACATATCAGCCGTGCGACGGGGACGGGGGCAATCGCTCGACATCGCTAACCGATGCTAGCGATGTCGCAGCGTGTAAAGCCCGCCTAACTGTAAAGCACAAGGTTAAATTTTTCTGTCAACACATAGTCTACGACGCTCCCTGGGTCATGAGGCGTCTGTGCAAAATTTCCTGATTGTAAATGCGACGGTGCAGATTCCCATGGTCCTATGAAATAAAAATGTTGTAAATTGTCTACACAATTATGTTTCACGTATTTTGTTATCTAGGGAGCCAAATAAAGAAATATATGTGAGTTAGATATACATAAAATCATTAAAAAAAAATAAAGGATTAAAAGCAAGCGCTAAATAGAACCAACCCTTCCCAAATTAAAATTAGAAATACACTTGCTCAGACTGAAATCGAACAGAGCTTAGTCTAAAGAACCATCATCACAAAAAGGCATTGAAGCCAAAATAGTCATTTTGGCCTTCAGGTGTTACAGTGCCTAGTTTAAAGATCCATTTGCTTTCTAGTTGTGCCAGGATTTTACTGGTGTTTCCTCCTCTTGTGCCCAGCTTAATTTGATCTATGACTTTGACTTTCAACAGCCTTGGGTTGGAATTATGGAGCATTTTAAAATGTCTAGGGATTGTTTTAAAGAAATTCGTTTTCCTGAGACTCTTTACTTTTTTTCAATATCCCTTTTGTGTTCCTCGATGCGTATTCTGAGTTCTCTTGTAGTTATGCCAACATATTTCCTGCAAGGAGATTCGGTCTGATTTATCACTGACTTAGATGTACAGGTTAGATGTTTTCTTACAGAGTAAGTTTTATTTATTTCAGTATTTGTAAACTCCTTACTTTTGATCCTATTAGGACAGGCTTTACACTTTCTGCATGGGTAGAATCCTTTAACAGGGTTCTTTTAAGTGTTAGTCTTTGGTATGATATAGTGACTATGTTCAAGAACATGGGTCACCAACCTATAGCTCGGGAGCCACATGTGGCTTGTGGGCCCATGATGTGTGGATTGCAGCTAGCTGCCAGCTTGGAACCTGAACACCACATCTAGCAAATAACTATGAAGAACAGTTCTTCAGCTGGTGACTTTTCTGAGTAACCCCACAAAAAAAGAGCAGATCTGGATGGGTATATGGCAGGAACCCCTGTATCTCTATATACCGACTCATTGTAATTCTGTGGAAAAGCTTTAGCTGTCATTACACTGGTAAATAGAGGATCTGGGTGTCACTACTGTGAGGGAGTTGGGAGCTGGATGTGGCTCACGACCCTCTCTCAGAGCTGAATGTGGCTTGCGAGGCTTTCTCAGAGTTGAATGTGGCTCTCAGGGGTACTTTACACGCTGCGACATCGCAAGCCGATGCTGCGATGCCGAGCGCGATAGTCCCCGCCCCCGTCGCGATATTCTTGTGATAGCTGCCGTAGTGAACATTATCGCTACGGCAGCTTCACATGGACTCACGCGCCCTGCGACGTCGCTCTGGCCGGCGACCCGCCTCCTTATTAAGGGGGCGGGTCGTGCGGCGTCACTGCGACGTCACACGGCAGGCGGCCAATAGGAGCGGAAGGGCGGAGATGAGCGGGATGTAAACATCCTGCCCACCTCCTTCCTTCCGCATATCCTACGGAAGCCGCGGTGACGCCGGTAGGAGATGTTCCTCGCTCCTGCGACTTCACACACAGCGATGTGTGCTGCCACAGTAGCGAGGAACAACATCGGACCGTCACGTCAGCGTAATTATGGATTACGCCGACGCTGCACCGATGATACGATTACGACGCTTTTGCGCTCGTTAATCGTATCATCGAACCTTTACACACTACGATGTCGCATGCCATGCCGGAAGTACGTCATTTTCAATTTAACCCCACCGACATCGCACCTGCGATGTCGTAGTGTGCAAAGCCCGCCTCAGGGTTTCAAAGGATGAGGACCTCTGGACTAGAATGTCCTTAAGGTTCTTACATTGTCTATCTGTCACTTTTGGGTTTTTAGGAAGATAATTTTGAAGCAAACAATCTAAATGGAGGATGCTCCAGTGTTTGCGGACCATATCAATAAGGTCCTACCAATGATCATTGTAGGTAGTAATCATATAAATTTCCTCCTGGGATTTTCGTGGTTTGGAAACCTGGTTTAGGTAAAATACTGAATCTTTTGATATCATTTTTGCTCTCTTATAACCTGGTCTGATTTTCCCTTCGCTGCAACCCCTTTTTTGAAAGCGGTTGCTCAGATTTGTAGCTTGGGTTTCACAATCTTTCTCGGAGGAACAGATAGCTCTTAAGGCTGCTTTACACGGTACGACCGATTGTGCAATTTCACAATCGATCGTACCCGCCCCCATCCTTTTTGCGTCACGGGCAAATCGCTGCCTGTGTCGCACAAAGTCGGTAACCCCCCGTCACACGTACTTACCTCTCGTGCGACCACGCTGTGGGCGGCGAACGTCCACTTCCTGGAGTTGGAGGGACGTTCGGCGTCATAGCGACGTCACACGGCCGCCGGCCAATGGAAGCAGAGTGGCGGAGATGAGCAGGACATAAACATCCCGCCCACCTCCTTCCTTCACATAGCCGGCGGCGGCCGCGTGACGCAGGTAAGCTGCTGTTCATCGTTCCCGGGGTGTCACACGGAGCGGCGTGTGCTACCACTGAAACGATGAACAACTAAATTAAACGATATTATGGAACCTAGCGACCAGTACACGACTCACGATTTGTGAGCGATACTGCGTCGCAAGGAGGTGTCACACAGGCCGGCATCGCCAGCGATGACGGATGTGCGTCACAAAAACCGTGACCCCGACGATCTATCACACGATAGATTGTCTGGTGTAAAGCAGCCTTTATTCTCAAAAAATTGTTCGGTTGGAATTCTTCTTATTGTTGCTGGGTGATGAGCAGATTCTCCTTGGAGAAAAGAGTTGGTTGTAGTTTGTTTACGAAATACATTTAGAAAAAACAAAAAAGCTAGCACTAAATGTGCACTACAGCACTAAAAATTCCAACTGTACTTATAAATTGTATTATAAATACAACTTGTATTATAAATTTGAGATTTTTGGCAAAAGATTGCAATTTCTTGAGCCACCCCGCCACTCCACGGCAAATATCATTTGGGGCAGTCCTAACACTAAAATATTTTTTATAAAATGTGCCAAACGGCCTCACATATGAAATAGTAGAACTGCTCTTAGCAGCACTCACCTGGTCTATTTCAGTCCCGTACCCATGTCTGAATCATGGCTGTGGGCAGGACAGGTCCAAGCAAATGCTGCATGAAGTAAATAGCCTGTGGACAGGGCCTGATGACTGAATGTGAACAGTCACCAATCTCCAACATCTAGACAGATGGAATACATCCCAAATTGGGGTGCATAGCAAGGTGGGGGTCAGCCACCGACCAATTCAATGAAGAAAAAACAAAAAAAGCTAGCACTAAATGTGCACTACAGCACTAAAAATTCCAACTGTACTTATTATAAATTTGAGATTTTTGGCAAAAAATTGCAATTTCTTGAGCCACCCCGCCACTCCACGGCAAATCTCATTTGGGGCAGTCCTAACACTAAAATATTTTTTATAAAATGTGCCAAACGGCCTCACATATGAAATAGTAGAACTGCTCTTAGCAGCACTCACCTGGTCTATTTCAGTCCCGTACCCATGACTGAATCATGGCTGTGGGCGGGACAGGTCCAAGCAAATGCTGCATGAAGTAAATAGCCTGTGGACAGGGCCTGATGACTGAATGTGAACAGTCACCAATCGCCAACATCTAGACAGATGGAATACATCCCAAATTGGGGTGCATAGCAAGGTGGGGGTCAGCCATCGACCAATTCAATGAAGAAAAAACAAAAAAGCTAGCACTAAATGTGCACTACAGCACTAAAAATGTCAACTGTACTTATTATAAATTTGAGATTTTTGGCAAAAAATTGTAATTTCTTGAGCCACTCCTCGGCAAATCTCATTTGGAGCAGTCCTAACACTAAAATATTTTTTATAAAATGTGCCAAACGGCCTCACATATGAAATAGTACAACTGCTCTTAGCAGCACTCACCTGCTCTTAGCAGCACCTCACGAAATACATTTGTAGTAATTTTACCATTTCCCAACATCCTGATTTTGATATCATGGAAGTCTACTTCTTTTCCAAATTTGAAAGTTAATTTGATAGTTTGATTATTTAGGTTCAGTCTACCAATGAAATTCTCAAGGTCCAGAACGGTGCCCTCCTATGCGAACTAGATTTCGTCTATATAACGCATCCAATTTTAGACATTGAACATTTCTGGACCAGTGAGACAAATTTGAAGTTCCCCGTCACCTAAAGAACAGTGTGGCATACAATAGGGCACAAGATGCTCCCATTGCAGTGCCTTGCATCTGTAGATATGTAGTTTTTAAATGTAAAATTTGAATTCAAGTAAAAATTAACAGTAACTCTGCCAGTTGTCTACTGATATTGCTTATTTTCAAAAACCAAGAGACTGCACGTAAGCCATCTTCATACCTTATTGCGGTATTGAGTGACTCAACACAATCTCTGAAGTGCTGTTTTATCCTTGATAAAAGAAGGTAGTGTTGTTACCAAGGGTTTTAAATAAAAATCAAATATCATATAATTCTTATTTCCCAGAAACTATTGGTCGCCCTGGTGGATTAGTTGCATTTTATGCAGTTTGGTAATCATGGAGAATGATGGAATTTTTGGATCTTTAACCATTATAGTCTTATCATCGTTTTTGGATGACAGCTTCTTGTTAAGTCACATAAAGAATATTAAAAAGTTCTATCTGACAACAAGACAGAGGATAATAGGACCCTCCTCTACGTGTCTTCCAGGGTGTATTGCAATCCATCCTTCAAATTTTTGCTAGGCCTTGCACTTAGTACTTAGGTTTTACCAGTGTAGAATCACACTTTTTTTTAAATTGGTAAAAAAAATGTATTCTGAAGCCCTCCTCTACGCGCCTTCCAGGATGTATTGCAATCCTTCCTTTACATTTTTGCTAGGCCTCGCTAAGTATAACACAAGAGAAACAGCATATATGTGGTACCCAGTACCTTTTGAGATCACAAACTTTACACCCAAAATAATGCTCATAATACTCTTTTTAAGTGGTTTAAAATTTTGTCTCTGACCCTTGATAGTCAGTTCACCACACACAACAGAATTTATTTGGATGATTTAAACATCTTCTTGGCATCATTGAAAATGTATATAAAGTAATAGAACTGATAAAATATGACATACAAGCAAAATACTTTAGATCAACAGAAGAACAAAGACTTGTGCTAATAGACTCACTGCCATTTCACTACTGGCTCTCTACTTACAGAGAAAAAAATGTATTTATTCAGTCACCAATTGTGCAAGTTCTCCCACTTAAAAAGATGAGAGAGGTCTGTAATTGACATCATAGGTAGACCACAACAATGAGAGAAAAAATGAGAAAACAAATCCAGAAAGTCACCTTGTCTGATTTGGTAAGATTTTATTTGAAAATTATGGTGAAAAACAAGTATTTAGTCATCTAAAAACATGCATGATTTCTGGCTCTCACGGACCTTCAACTTCTTCTTTAAGAGGTTCCTCTGTCCTCCACTCATAACCTGTAGTAATGGCACCTGTTTGAACTTGTTATCAGTATAAAAGACACCTGTCGACAACCTCAAACAGTGACACACCAAACTCCACTATGGGGAAGACCAAAGAGCTGTCGAAGGACACCAAAAACAAAATTGTAGACCTCCACCTGGCTGGGAAGACTGAATCTGCAATATGCAAGCAGCTTAGTGTAATAAAATCAACTGCGGGAGCAATAATAAGAAAATGGAAGACATACAAGACCACTGAAAAGCTCCCTTGATCTGGGGCTCTACGCAATATCTCACCCTGTGGAGTCAAAATGATCACAAGAATGGCGAAAAAAAAATCCCAGAACCACACGGGGGGACCTAGTGAAAGACCTGCATAGAGCTGGGACCACCGTAACAAAGGCTACCATCAGTAACACACTACGCCACCAGGAACTCAGATCCTGCAGTGCCAGATGTGTCCCCCTGCTTAAGCCGGTACATGTCTGGGCCCATCTGAAGTTTGCTAGAGAGCATTTGGATTATCCAGAAGAGCATTGGGAGAATGTCATGTGGTCTGATGAAACCAAAGTAGAACTGTTTGGTAGGAACACAACTCGTCGTGTTTGGAGGAGACAGAATGCTGAGTTGCATTAAAAGAACATCATATCTACTGTGAAGCATGGGGGTAGCAACATCATGCTTTGGGGCTGTTTATCTGCAAATACACCAGGACGACTGAGTTGTGTACATGAAAGAATGAATGGGGCCATGAATCATGAGATTTTTGAGTGCTAACCTTCCATCAGCAAGGGCATTTAAGATGAAACATGGCTGGGTCTTTCAGCATGATAATGATTTCAAGCACACGGCAAGGGCAATGAAGGGGTGGCTTCGTAAGAAGCATCTGAAGGTCCTGGAGTGGGCTAGCCAGTCTCCAGATCTCAACCCCATAGAAACCTTTGGAGGGAGTTGAAAGTCTGTGTTGCCCAACATACAGGCTCAAAACATCACTGCTCTAGAGGATGAATGGATGAATGGGCCAACATACCAGTAACAGTGTGTGCCAGCCTTGTGAAGAGTTACAGAAAACATTTGACCTCTGTCATTGCCAACAAAGAATATATAAGAAAATATTGAGATGAACTTTTGTTATTGACCAAATACTTATTTTCCATCATAATTTGCAAATAAAATCTTTCAAAATCAGACAGAGTGATTTTCTGTATTTGTTTTCTCATTTTGTCTCTCATAGTTGTGGTCTACCCATGATGTCAATTACAGGCCTCTCTCATCTTTTTAAGTGGGAGAACTTACACAATTGGTAGTTGACTAAATACTTTTTTCATAAAAAGACAGTTTGCACTCTGAAATGCTAAAGTATGAAAACTATGAAGGTGTGAATATAGACCTGCATTACTGCTAAGGGAAATCTAGTTTTCATACTTTAGATTTCAGAGTGCAAACTGTCTTTTTTTGTATTTTATCTCATGTTTAGTTATGCACCTGTTCACATTTCAGTTTGGTGAGTGCCGTCAGTCTTTTTGTCTAAATACTTTTTTTCCCCACTGTACAAAAGATGCAATATCTAAGCATGACTGACATACAGACGGTAGCCAATCACAGACACTATGTGGGCCCCTATTGTGGTGTTAAAATAAATAAATTAAAAAATTTGCATAGGGTCCCCCATTTTATGATACCCAGAACAGATATAGCATACGGCTACAGGCTGCAGCCCCCAGCAGTGCGTTTATCTTGGCTGTGTATCAAAATAAGAGGGACCCTATGCAGCTTTATTTTTAATTATTTCAATAAATAATTGAAAAAAATGGAGTGCGGTCCCTTCCAATTTTGATACCCAGCCATGAAAAAGCAGAAAGCTGTGAGCTAGTATTCTTAGCCTAAGGAGACCCATGATTATTGGGCCCCCCAGCCTAAAAATAGCAGCCTGCAGCCAACCAGATTGACGCATCTATTAGATGCGACAATCCTGGCACTTTCCCTGGCTCATCACGATTGCCCTGGTTCAGTGGCAATCGGGGTAATAAGGGGTTAATAATAGCTCACAGCTGTCACTAAGCCCTAGACTAGTAATGGGGAGGGTCTGTGAGAGCCCCCATTAGTAATCTGTAAATTAAAAGAAATAAACAAATACTGAAGAAATCCTTTATTTGAAATAAAAGGCAAAAACACACTCTTTCTCCAATTTATTAACCCCAAAGACTTAGATCCGACGTAATCCACACAAGGTTTCATGACGATTACAGCTCTTCCACATTACTGAAGTCACAGAACATGTCCTCACACTGTGGGCTTTAGGCAGAAACTGACTTAGCCGCAGTAATGAGCGGTGACTTTGCTCAGTTTACTTGTGGCCATAGCTGGCGGTTCCCATGGTCCTCCATCTGTGACTGGAGGTAATCTCATTAAACTCAGTCACCTCAGTGAGGTCACTGAATTCAGAGACCTGCATCTCCTAGCAGAAAATTGCGTTTGTTTTGCCAAGACATGCAGATTTGCTGCTGAACTTTTTACATCATATTCCTCCACCCACCTCATGGCAAAAAATGAATATCGCATCATAACACATGCAGTTTTGAGGCGATTTTTTTTTTTGGCCAGGGGGTGTAGATTGGGAGCAGGAATATGGTGTAAAAATTTCAGCACTAAATCTGCATCTCTTTGCAAAACAAATGCACAAAAACGGTTTTCCTGGTGTTTTGGTACTTTTTTTTTCTACCAGGAGGTGCAAATTTTGTGCTGAAATGTCTGCATCACATTTCAGGACCATATTTGCACATCCTGGCAGAAAACTGCACCAAAACGGCGTCAAAACCGTTTTGTGCATTTTTTGCCAAGAGATGCAGATTTAGTGCTGACATTTTTACAACATATTCCGTCACCCAATCTACACCTCCTGGCAAAAAATTGCATCAATACCGCATGCGTTTTGATGCAGTTTTGATGTGATTTTTTTGCCAGGAGGTGTAGATTGGGTGCAGGAATATGGTGTAAAAATTTCAGCACTAAATCTGCATCTCTTTGCAAAACAAATGCACAAAAACGGTTTTCCTGGTGTTTTGGTACTTTTTTTTTCTACCAGGAGGTGCAAATTTTGTGCTGAAATGTCTGCATCACATTTCAGGACCATATTTGCACATCCTGGCAGAAAACTGCACCAAAACGGCGTCAAAACCGTTTTGTGCATTTTTTGCCAAGAGATGCAGATTTAGTGCTGAAATTTTTACAACATATTCTGGCACCCAATCTACACCTCCTGGCAAAAAATTGCATCAATACTGCATGCGTTTTGATGCAGTTTTGATGTGATTTTTGTGCCAGGAGGTGTAGATTGGGTGCAGGAAAATTGTGTAAAAATTTCAGCACCAAATCTGCATCTTTGCTAAAAAAAATAACCCCCCGCGATTTTGTGTTAGAAGATGCAAGTCTGTGAACTCAGGGACCTCATTGAGGTCACCGAGTTTAATGAGGTTACATAGCTGGAGAAAAAAAACATGAACTGCACATCCAAAAATCATAAGTTGATCTTATGTCGCTAGGCAAAAATTTATATACCTGAACATGAGGTTTTTGGTTTAACATTCTTATCAGACTGTACAAAGCCCATTGTCCATTAATTGTTCTTAACAAAAAAAATCAAATTGACCAGTGTTTACTGTTAGAACAAGTATAAATTGGAATAGTAATTCATGGAGATTATTTTCCAAATTTAGTCTTTAATTGAAACTTGAAAAAGCAAAGCTTATGGGGGCTGAAATACAAAACGTGAAAACCATGGCTGCCTCAATGCAAACACTTGCAGTATAGTAACCCTTTACTACAGAAAAATGGTGGGATGGGGTCTTTATAATGCTGGCGATACAACGAGGCACAGAAGGTATAAACTGCCTTAGTGGTTACATATGGAGATAAATTTCAGGCAATAATTTAGAATGACAATATTTTCATTAAATCATCTGAGCTTAAATACTTTACTAGGATAGCATTACGGTCACGTTCAATCTAAAGCGTCTCATATTTTTGAAGAGCCAAATGGTCCTTGTCTAATTGTAAGTACATCTGACAGGGAATATGTGAATCTTACCGTTTTTCATTTAGAGAGTTAAATGCTGCGTGCCACTATACTAAAGAAAAGCATATGACAGTGTGTGTCTTTAGAAAATGTATGGTAGGGGACGCTTATTTTACAGATCTATAAAGTCATTTCCATGTAAGAAGACAGTTAAGCCAGTAAAAACGCTGAGCCTATTTGCTAATTTGGCCGGCATAAGGCCTTTTTAATCCTTATCATGCTAAACAGAAAATCTCATTTGGGCTATAGCAGCTTCCAGTGTGTGAAAGCCACGTCTGTACTGCAGTGGGAAGCAAATATCCATAATAATAGTTACTGCCTGGCACTGGGAAAAACAACATAACCACTTTGTCACACAATGATATTAAAGATACATTTTTCATTTTATTGTTTTTATTACGTTTGTTTATGTGAAAATCTGTGTCCAAAGCAAGTGCCATCCTCTGCAGTACATGATTACAGATATGTAAAACTTGCAACCGGTTTGAAGCTCTAATACAGCACCTACCGGTTTCAGTTTTTTGTGACATATTGTACTTAATTTCTCCTTACCCATAGCATTTTTCCAGAGCCTTTGTGCTACCAGTAATGTGAGTGGGCACTTGTGTTTCTGTGGGTTTAGTGGAATGCTATTTGGCCATTTTGGTACAGAACATTTTGGATCAGTTCTAATTTATCCTATGGTCTTTGCTCAGCACTTACATCGGGCTTTCCATCTACATCTCCGAAATTCCTGATTCAGGTGAAACCCAAAATAGATCCATACACTAATGAGGCAGCAGAGTTACTCCGGACTCCGTTTGGCCTCTGTTCAGCGATGTCCATCTTTTCAAAGGGGAACAAAACTGTTGATGGCCGCACATTTGTGTGCGCCTAAACAGAGGCATGAAAAGATGGATACCACCAGACCGCGGGTCAGACGTGAGGTCAAAGGAACTCCCTTTGCCTCATTACGGTGAATTTTCCATTGGGAATTTTGTCTGAATCATGTTGTTTTTCAGAGATTTATGGTATGGGCCCACGATCCCCACACGATGTGTCCTGGACTCAGTGTGACTTCTCCTATGGAGACACAAGTGTTCTCTTCAGAATACAGCAGCTGCTCGTGCCCACGATCAGGGCTTGGGGTGCTGTGGACTTTCACTGTTTTCCCAGTTGAGGACACTCGCATCCCTGCAGCATAAATTGACATGCTGCGGCAAGGAAAGCTGCACTGCATGTCAGTTTAGGCTGTGGAGAAAAGAAGCACAGTTGGCAGGGATTTCTATAAATCCCATCCACTGTGCTTGTACTGCACAATGCAACGTTTTGGACGCAGTGAAAACATGCTGCGTTCATAACGCTACTATTCCTGATCGTAGGCATCTACCCTTACATGTAATCTCAAGTGTAAGCGCTCAGCGTACAGTGCAGGATAAATAGGAGCCGCATCGTACTGCGATCTTTTAGAGGCAGAATGAACAAATCAAACAAAGCCAATTCTATACCTGCTATTATTTTTTACGCCGAGCATAATGTGGTATGTGATTAGGCGGCTTTATTCCTCCAGTCAGATTATATAGATGCCAGACTTATATAGTTTTTTTTAGCTTTAGCTACTATCACACTAAAAACACTTTTTTTTTTTACAAAATAAAAGGTGTTTTGCATCACTGAATTTTAAAGGCTATAGTTTTTTTTTATTTTCCTGCTGACAGTGTCAGGTGTGAGGTGAGATCTTGTTTTTTGCAGGATGATTTGGAGTTTTTATTGGTACCATTTTTGGCCACATAAAATTTTTGATTCCTTTCTTTTCCACTTTTTGTGAGGCAGAATTAATAAGAAACAGCAATTCAGGAATATGGTCTTTTTTTACGTCCTTCACCGTGCTGTAAAAGTGATAATATGGCTTTATTCTTCCTTCTTCAGGTCAGCACAATTTATTGTTTCTTTATCGTTTGCAAGTTCCATCATAAAAACAATTTTAGAGAAAAAAAAAAAAAAGTTTTTGCATTGTTATATTCTGAGAATTAGTATTTTTTTTTGATGGCGGAACTGTATGGCATTTTGTTTTTTTTGCGGGAGAAGACTACATTTTCAGCGATACTATTTTTTTTATCTATATATGACGTTTTGATCATATTTTATTTCACTTTTTTGTCAGCTGTATGATAAAGACAGTTTTTGCTACTTTTTTTTTACCGTGTTCACTGAGGGGTTAACTAGTTTTAAAGGTTTATAGATCGGTTTGGTACAAACGCTGCAATACAAAATATGTGGGGGGAGTTACTTACATTTACATATTTATTGGAATTATTTTTTTCTTGTTCTTTATTTTGAGATTTTTTTATATTTTTACTAGGGATGATCGAATACTAGGAATACCTCAAATATTCGGCTTTGCGAATATCCGACGAATAGCTCGCCGCTATGTGAATATTCGATGCGCAATGTAAGTCTATGGGAAGCCCGAATAGTTCCAAATAGTTGTTATTTGGGTTTCCCATAGACTTATGTGACGCCCTGACAAAACCAGGTAGTCACAGATAGGCCCCTGCACAACACCCTTCCCTCACTTAGGAAACACACAGCCGACCTGAAACCCTAGTCACCCCCCCCTTAGGGAAAGATAGACACACCAGTGGGCGGAACCAGGTGGTTGGACACCCCCCCCACAGAGGTCTAAACAGCCCGGGGCGGGAAAACAAGCAGTTAAGCTTTGTAGTTCAAGTTAAGAGGAGTGTGAGCTGGAGCTAGGTGTAGCTCCGGCAGAGAAAGTTCAAGTTGGACGGTACCAGGGTAGGAGCCTTGGTGCCTTTGGCTAGGTGGCAGACGGTGGTCTCCGTCAGCAGGAGACGGGAAGACGGCTCGGCAGAACCGAGGTGGACCGGGACAGGGTTGTGGACCGCCGGTACCGACACGGGGAACCGACACGGAAACCGGAGCACAAAAGGGGGGTACTCGGACCCTGAAGCCAGGACTGGAAACCAGCGGCCTGGTTAATTAACCGATTGAGGCCATGATTGTAGCTCCTGTCCCACCCAAAGTCCCTCATAGAAGACAACAGCCCACTGATAGGGATAAGAGGTCACCGCCAGGGCCCATAGATCCCACTGCATCAAAATCTGCATGTCTCTCATGAAGCCAGCAAAAGTCTATGGGTTATTTGATTTGCTGTGAACACACTGCGGTTTATTTCCGTTCAGTTTTGGTCTGGTTTTTGATGCAGAAAAAAAATCTGCAAAATGTGAATTATGAGTCCGGCTTAGCAGCGTTTTTCACCCATTGGCTTCAATGTTGTCATGAAATAAGTGGAAGTAAACACCCAAAAAAAACCTTATTTGAAATAAAAAGACAACCCCCCCCCTTTTCACCACTTTATTAACACCCCGACATATTCCACACGTGGTCCCATGATGCTTCCAGCACTGCTATATGTGACACTGTGAGCTCCACACAGCAACTGAAATGAGTTGCTCTTTCAGTGGTGACATCACTCAGGTTACCCGCGGCCACAGCTGGAGTCCTCCACCTGTGACAGCAAATCACCAGAGTGACTGAAGAGAGCCGCAGGTGGAGGACTCACTTGAGTGATGTCACCGCTGATTTTGCGGCTCACTTCAGTCTCTCTCTCGCCCCCTCCCCACTAACCGCATCAGGTTTTTCATCAGCTGCCCGCATGTGAAATCGCGGGTAAACAGACTACAGCCTGCATCCCATTTCAACATGCGGTTCTCTACCGACAATTCCGGTTTACCTGCAGAAAATATCTGCAACTCTTCTGTAGCATGGGCACATAGCCCTAAAGTCCTGGACAACCTCTTTAACCCTTCAGGTGCTTCACATGAAATAGCACAATGCGAAAAAAAAAATAATTCTGTGCTTTTCTATTAAAATGCTGTTAAAAGGATTTGTCTGATGAACAGCATGTTATATTAGGAAACAACTTATGACTCTATTGGGGTCTGACCACTGAGACCTGCACTAATCAGCAGAACATACGCATGTTTGACATGCACTCCATTCTTTGTCTATGGGGATGCCGAGCTCTGTGCTCCGCTTTATCAGGCAGCCTATGGGAATAAATGGAGCAGCAGCAGACATCCGAACCACCTCGTCATTTTGCAACGGGGAAAAATATTCCCTATTGGAAAGAAAGATACCCATTTTGCCAATCAGTGTGGGTGTTGGTGATAGGACAACCTCTAATGAGGAAGGATAGGATATAACTTGTTTTAACTTAGCTTAACGCCTTCAAGGCCAAAATTTCAGTGTCATCAGTAATGCTAGTTTCAGAGGCTGGTCTGGTCCAGCGGTCCGTCATTGTGTGATTTTCCCAGTGATTGCGCACTATATGTTACTGTCTCAGATCAGTAAAGCCAGCAACAGAGCAGCAGGCACTGATTGTCAGAGTACCCAATGGTGTTCCAAGGCCAGCACTGTCTCTGAATGGGACCTCACTTGCGGGGGTGGTGCTGGTTTTTGAATGCCGTCTGGTACTTGGACACCTTACACTGATATTGTGCACTGCTCTATTGCTGGCTCGTCTGATCTGAACTGACAATACAGAGCGCACTGTCACTGTGCACATCGCACAATGACAGCTCGCTTGACCAGACCAGCCCCTGAAACGAGCGTAACTGATGATACTTTGTTCCAGGGAGGGAGCAGTGACTGTGACAGTGACCACATCCTCTACCCCCTGATAACGCTTTGTTTGAGTTTTCCAACATGCACTGGGATTCTCAAAATTACATAGTTACATAGTTACTAAGGTTGAAAAAGACCTAGGTCCATCTAGTTCAACCTTCCTCCACAAGTTCTACATTTGGTCACTAAGTCATTTATAACCAACAATGTTTTGTGTACTGAGGAAATCATCCAGCGCTTTTTTAAAAGCTGTTATAGTATCTGCCATTACTACCTCTTGTGGTAGGGCATTCCACAGTCTGACTGCTCTAACTGTAAAGAACCCCTTCCTATTTAGCTGTCGGAATCACTTTTCTTCCACTTGCACTGAGTGCACCCTGGTCCTTAGTATTGTCTTTGGAAGAAATAAGTAATGTGCCAGTCCTTTATATTGACCACACATGTATTTATACATATAAATGAGATCTCCTCTGAGACGTCTTTTTTTCTAAGCTAAACATAGCTAACCTTTTCAACCTGTCATCATATGGGAGGCCTTCCATTCCTTGTAGTAGTCTAGTTGCCCACCTTTGAACTGACTCTAACTTCTGAATGTCCTTTTTAAAATGTGGAGCCCAAAACTGAATCCCATATTCCAGATGTGGCCTAGAATCTTGTTTGCTTTTGCAGCTGCTGCTTGACATTGAGTGCTGCTGCTCAGCTTATTTGTAATGAGAATACCAAAGTCCTTCTCCTGTTCTGTAGTCCCGAGTTTACTTCCATTTAATGTATATACAGCTATAGGATTACTCCGTCCTAGGTGCATTACTTTACATTTATCAACATTAAATCTCATTTGCCAAGTATCTGCCCATTCTGACATCTTATCCAGATCTTTTTGTAATATTGTACTATCAAGGTCAGTTTTTAATATCCTACATAGTTTGGTGTCATCAGCAAAGACTGACACTTTACTATCAATTCCATTCACAAGGTCATTAATAAAGAGATTAAAAAGAATCGGTCCTAGCACAGATCCCTGCGGCACCCCACTGCTGACTATAGCCCATTTAGAGAATGTACCATTTATGACTAGCCTTTGTTTCCTATCTTTTAGCCAATTCCTTACCCAGTTGCATATAGTTTCCCCTAGTCCTTGCTTCTGGAGCTTTAGTATAAGGCTATTATGTGGTACAGTATCAAATGCCTTTGCAAAGTCCAAATAAATCACATCAGCTGCATTACCAATTTCCAGGTTTGCACTTACCCCCTCATAGAACCCCAACAGGTTGGTTAGACACGACTTATCTTTCATGAATCCATGCTGTCTGTCAGTTATTATATTATTTTCTGCAACATATTTTTGCATGTCATCCCTTAAAATGCCCTCAAAAACTTGGCTGATGTCAGGCTTACTGGACGGTAGTTGCCTGCATCTATCCTCTTACCTTTCTTAAATATCGGTACCACATCAGCAATCCTCCAATCCTGAGGCACCAACCCTGTTACAAGCGAGTCTAAAAAGATGAGCTACAGTGGTCTGTCAATTACGGAGCTCAATTCCCTCAATATTCGTGGATGAATGCCATCTGGCCCTGGGGATTTGTCAATGTTTAATTTACTCAGACGTAGGCGTACTTCTTCTTGTGTTAAATTAATTATATTGGGTGGTGAACTTTGATTTTTCACTTGTTGACTGATCCCTGGTACAGTCAGTTCCTTGGTGAACATAGATGAGAAATGCGTATTTAATATCTCAGTCTTTTGTTTGTCCTCTATAACTAACTTGTTATTATATTTTAAGGGCCCAATACTATCCTTTGTTTTCCTTTTGGCATTAATGTATTTATAAAAGATTTTGGGATTTATTTTAATGTCATTGGCGATTTTTGTTTCAGTAGCTAGTTTTGCTTCTTTGATTTCTTTTTTGCATTTCCTATTGATATCTTTATACTCCAGAAATGCTATTTCTGTATTCTCAGCCTTCAAGATTTTAAACGCCCTTTGTTTTTGTTTTATTATACTTTGTACAGTCTTATTTATCCATAGTGGTTTCTTTTTATTCCGGGACATTTTATTACCAGAGGGTATACGTTTTTTTACAGGACTCTAGTAGTATATCCTTAAACTTTCCCCATTTATGTTTAGTATCCCCAGTTACCATGACTTTGTCCCAATCTACACATTTAAGCTCTTCCCTTAATTTGTTGAAATCAGCTTTCCTAAAATTCCAGGTTTTAGCATTTCCCCTTTGAAACGTTGAAGCTTACCATATTATGATCCCTGGTGCCCAAGTGCTCCCGGACCTGTAGATCTGAAATTGTATCCGGTCTATTTGACAGGACCAGATCTAGCAAATTATCTCCCCTCGTCGGTTCATCTACCATCTGAGAGAGGAAATGGTCTTGAATGGTAGGATAAGAATTTACAGCTTTTAGCACAACCAGGAGATTCTATGTCCTACTGTATGTCTGGATAGTTGAAATCCCCCATAATAAGAACCCGATTATTATTATTAGCTGCCTTTTCAATTTGTTCCAGCATTTCACTCTCTATTTGTTCAGGTATGTTAGGAGGCTTATAGCAAACTCCAATTAGCATTTTTCCATTATTCCCCTTCCCATGTACATTTACCCATACTGACTCTACATTGTTGCAGTTCCCCCCAATGTCATCATTCAACACAGGTTTTAGGTTAGATTTGATAAATATACACACCCCACCACCTTTTTTGTCTTTCCTCTCCCTCCTAAATGTACTATAACCCTGTATGTTTGTCACCCAGTCATGGCTTTCATCCAGGCAGGTTTCCGTAATGCCCACCACATCATAATCCATGGTTGATATAAGAGTCTCCAATTCATTCAGTTTGCAAGACTTCTTGCATTTGCCAGTAGACATTTAATCCTATTAACACCTTTATTACTCCTGGCCTCCCTATGTTCCTTGCATGTCCCATCCCCCCTAATCCTTCATTGTTCCCTACCGTCTCACTGTCTCTATCTGATCTATCCCCTCTTTTGCTCCACTACCCTCCCACCCCCCAGATCCTAGCTTAAAAGCTCCTCCATCCGTCTGACCATTTTCTCCCCCAGCACAGCTGCACCTTCCCCATTGAGGTGCAGCCCGTCCCTACCGTAGAGCCTGTAGCTGACGAGAAGTCAGCCCAGTTCTCCATGAACCCGAACGCTTCCTTCCTGCACCAATTTCTAAGCCACGTATTTATCTCCCTAAGCTCCCGCTGTCTTTCTAGTGACGGTCGTGGAACCGGTAGTATTTCTGAAAACACCACCTTGGAGGTCCTGGACTTCAGCTTCTCTCCTAGTTCCCTGTAATCATTTTTAATGATCTGAGCTGACAATACAGAGCGCACTGTCACTGTGCACATCGCACAATGACAGCTCGCTTGACCAGACAAGCCCCTGAAACGAGCGTAACTGATGATACTTTGTTCCAGCGAAGGAAAAGTGGCAGTGACAGTGACCACATCCTCTACCCCCTGATAACGCTTTGTTTGAATTTTCCAACATGCACTGGGATTCTCAAAATGAAGAGTCATCAGACAGAAAGTAGAGTAAAACCCCCAAAAGATTAGTAGTTAGTGTAGTGAAGGACAGACAGGAAAATTAAAAATTAGTTTAGATTAGGGTAACAAATAAATAGGGAATTAGATTAAACTTTCTTCAGCCTTTAGTTCGCTCCTTAAAGGGGTGGTTCTTCCATATTCATTCTTGGCCACAACGATATTATGTTGAGAAATAATGTTTCTCTCAAATACCTTGTGTTGCCAATAGTGCTTGTGACCAGCGCTATTGTGGACTGTTCTTCCCCATCAGCTGACCCCCAGGCTTCGTGACCTCAGGGATCTGTTGATGTCACGTCAACTTCCTGCTCACCTGACATCACCGCGGCCGAAGGTCAACCATCCTTGCTTATGTAGTCTTCTACTAGGCAATGCTCCCACTAGCCAGTTTCCTACTCCACACTGATGAGGGGCAAATACCCCGAAACAGCTGTCTGTGGATGGATACCATGTTTGGCATAGAGGGTCTCCTTGACTGGTGACTGCCCTTCCCGTAGTTGTTCCTTCCCGGTGAAAGACCTGGCTAGGTTTCTGCCAGCGTTGAGAAACATATGATGGTGTCTCCGCAGGCTTTCTTGTTTTGAATATTTCCCAGGGGGCATTGCTCTAGAATCACTGCGTTGAGAAACATGTGATGGTGTCTCCGCAGTGTTGGATGTTGATCTCCCTAAGGTCAACCATCCTTGCTTCCGTGAGTGACTGGGCTGTGGACAGTGTTTTGGTTCACCGCACATCACAGCCCAGCATATCCCCTGCTTGCACGCTCTGCAGTGGAGGGAGCAGGGAGATGATGGGCTGTACAAGTGGTGAAACTTCGCCCACAGCCCAGTCACTCAGGAATATGGGGAGATAAGGTATGCACACCAGTGACTATGTAAGGGGAATACATGAAATAGCAGAAACTGCTGTGTGAATACTGACTTGAAAAATCCAATAGCTATATGTAAGAGTGAAAATGTGAAAAATGGAATCTGCATTACTGCCATGAACAATATCATATGTTCATGGCAGTAATGCAGATTCCATTTTTCACATTTTCACTCTTGCATATAGCTATTGGATTTTTCAAGTCAGTATTCACACAGCAGTTTCTGCTATTTCATGTATTCCCTTACATCAGGGGTGGGGAACCTCCGGCCCGCGGGCCGCATGCGGCCCTCCATGACCTTTTATGTGGCCCCCGGGCAGATTCCCGGGGGAGGCAGTGCTGGTGCTGTCACCGCGGTTTGCTGCCGCCGGCCCTTTAAATCCACACATTGCTGTTTGTGCTGCAATGTGTTCTCCCGTCGGCCAGTGCCAATTGCCAATGGGCGGGTCCACAGCAGCCTCACAGCTTCCTGCCTTGTGTGCACGCCTCCTGCCCTCCGGAGATCAGTGCCTGCCTTCTCCTTCTGATGCAGTGTCCGGCTCCTGCACTCCGGTGATGTGAGTGCAATGCTGCTGTGAGTCCAGTGCCGACCCTCTGCTGCTATATGCCCTGCCCAATGCTTTGTGCCTCCCCACACCAGTTCTGTAAACCCTCTCCCCCAGAGTTGCATGAAACTCTCAGCGCAGTGTGGCCCCCAATGTCCTGTGTGCACCCCTCCCCCAGTCCTGTGTGCAGCCCCCCAATGTCCTGTGTGCAGCCCATCACCCAGTAGTCCTGTTTGCACCCCCCCAATCCTGTGTGCACCCCTCCCCCAGTCCTGTGTGCAGCCCCCCAATGTCCAGTGTGCACCCCCACACAATCCTATGTGCAGCCCATCACCCAGTCCTGTGTGCACCCCCTCAGTCCTGTGTGCACCCCCCCAGTCCTGTGTGCACCCCCCCAGTCCTGTGTGCACCCCCCAGTCCTGTGTGCAGCCCCCCCCAGTCCTGTGTGCAGCCCCCCCAGTCCTGTGTGCAGCCCCCCCCAGTCGTGTGTGCAGCCCCCCCCAGTCGTGTGTGCAGGCCCCCCAGTGATGTCTGTGCAGCCCCCCCAGTGATGTCTGTGCAGCCCCCCCCCAGTGATGTCTGTGCAGCCCCCCCCCAGTGATGTCTGTGCAGCCCCCCCCAGTGATGTCTGTGCAGCCCCCCAGTGATGTCTGTGCCTCCCCCCCAGTGGTGTCTGTGCCTCCCCCACAGTGGTGTCTGTGCCTCCCCCCCAGTGGTGTCTGTGCCTCCCCCCCAGTGGTGTCTGTGCCTCCCCCACAGTGGTGTCTGTGCCTCCCCCACAGTGGTGTCTGTGCCTCCCCCACAGTGGTGTCTGTGCCTTCCCCACAGTGGTGTCTGTGCCTTCCCCACAGTGGTGTCTGTGCCCCCAGCCCCGCGTGTGGTGTCTGTGCCCCCAGCCCCGCGTGTGGTGTCTGTGCCCCCAGCCCCGCGTGTGGTGTGGTGTCTGTGCCCCCAGCCCCGCGTGTGGTGTCTGTGCCCCCAGCCCCGCGTGTGGTGTCTGTGCCCCCAGCCCCGCGTGTGGTGTCTGTGCCCCCAGCCCCGCGTGTGGTGTCTGTGCCCCCAGCCCCGCGTGTGGTGTCTGTGCCCCCAGCCCCGCGTGTGGTGTCTGTGCCCCCAGCCCCATGCCACCAGTTAATTAATTGCTTCACCCAATATAGCAGGGTCATTTAAACATTGATAATTTTGTGCGGCCCCCGAAGGTTGGTAGAAATTTCCAAATGGCCCCCGACAGAAAAAAGGTTCCCCACCCCTGCCTTACATAGTCACTGGTGTGCATACCTTATCTCCCCATAGTGATGTTTTTTTAGGTTTTTGCACCCAGTTCGGACTTAGAATGGTGTTCCAAACGTTATTCCTTATCAGTCACTCAGGAAGACTGAGCCTGGTGTCAGGCGATTGAGAAGAGCGGACTGCATTAGCGCTGCTCACAGGTACTATTGGCAACACAAGGTATTTGAAAGAAACATAGTTTTTCATCATAATATCATTATGGACAATAATAAATGTCGGTGAACCAATTCTTAAATTACATATTTATATTTAAGTGTTTGTTAGAATGTTTTCTTTCTAGGGCATACAGGATTTAAAATAAATAAATACATTTTGCAGCAGACCATAGAGATACAAGGATAGCAGACTTTTTGGCTATGTTGCCAATGTAATCTAAACACTTTTTTATGGGAAAAAAAGTCTGAATTTAACTGTCCCAGCAAAGTGGATGTGACTGACTGAAAGCTCCTGCCCACTGTGTCTGCTGTTGAACTGTGCATGTTTCTCCTATAGACTGTTATAGGGAGTCTGGAAGTTAACAAAAATAAAACAAAACAAAAACACAGTTGCATTTTTCAGAGAAGCTATTGTGTACTTAAAGGGAATTGGTCACCAGATTTGGGGCCTATAAGCTGCGGCCACCACCAGTGAGCTCTTCTATACAGCATATTAGCATGCTGTATATTAGAATGCTGTATATAAGAGCCCAGGCCGCTTTGACAACATAAACACTTTATATGGCCGAAAGCGGAGGCGCCGACACCAGAGAACGGAGACGACCATTCGACCAGTCTGCACCAGAGCGACCTTCTAGGTGACTATAATACAGTGTTTTTTCTGTTGTCACAGCGGCCTGGGCTCTTATATACAGCATGTTAGAATGCTGTATATAACAGCCCGGTGGTGGTGGTGGCCGTGGTTTATAGGCCCCAAATCTGGTGACCGATTCCCTTTAAAAACAACTCATCTTCAAACCTGCACCATGAATGCTTCAAATAAAAGGGAAACACAGAAAACACAGTAATCTGAGGTGGTTATTGTGTATTTTCACAGACACCTGAAGAAAATATGCAAATAAAAAGCAGCAGACACACGGCGTTCCTGGGCCCCATCTGTGCGGGGTTTGCTGAATTGACGACAATGGAGAACATCTATATTTTCACAAAAGCATTGAGGATCCTTGTCTGATTACAAATGAGGCGCCGGCCAGTGTTCTCCGGGTTCACGCCCTGTATTAGGGGCACAGTTTACACCTATATTACAGCATCCAAACCCCGAGCCTTGTGCGCTAGACTGACACAGAGGCCACACTGGACGTGCCAGTAAAAGGCAGCTGATCTGGGGCTGTACAGACACCCCTGACATTGCCGCAGCCCCGGCTCACTACGTGCACTCCTGACATTACCGCAGCCCCGGCTCACTACGTGCACCACTGACATTACCGCAGCCCCGGCTCACTACGTGCACTCCTGACATTACCGCAGCCCCGGGCTCACTACGTGCACCCCTGACATTACCGCAGCCCCGGGCTCACTACGTGCACCCCTGACATTACCGCAGCCCCGGCTCACTACGTGCACCCCTGACATTACCGCAGCCCCGGCTCACTACGTGCACCTCTGACATTACCGCAGCCCCGGCTCACTACGTGCACCCCTGACATTACCGCAGCCCCGGCTCACTACGTGCACCTCTGACATTACCGCAGCCCCGCTCACTACGTGCACTCCTGACATTACCGCAGCCCCGCTCACTACGTGCACCCCTGACATTACCGCAGCCCCGGCTCACTACGTGCACCCCTGACATTACCGCAGCCCCGGCTCACTACGTGCACCCCTGACATTACCGCAGCCCCGGCTCACTACGTGCACCCCTGACATTACCGCAGCCCCGGGCTCACTACGTGCACCCCTGACATTACCGCAGCCCCAGCTCACTACGTGCACCCCTGACATTACCGCAGCCCCGCTCACTACGTGCACTCCTGACATTACCGCAGCCCCGGCTCACTACGTGCACCCCTGACATTACCGCAGCCCCGGCTCACTACGTGCACCCCTGACATTACCGCAGCCCCGCTCACTACGTGCACCCCTGACATTACCGCAGCCCCGGCTCACTACGTGCACCCCTGACATTACCGCAGCCCCGGGCTCACTACGTGCACCCCTGACATTACCGCAGCCCCGGCTCACTACGTGCACCCCTGACATTACCGCAGCCCCGGCTCACTACGTGCACCCCTGACATTACCGCAGCCCCGGCTCACTACGTGCACCCCTGACATTACCGCAGCCCCGGCTCACTACGTGCACCTCTGACATTACCGCAGCCCCGGCTCACTACGTGCACCTCTGACATTACCGCAGCCCCGGCTCACTACGTGCACTCCTGACATTACCGCAGCCCCGCTCACTACGTGCACCCCTGACATTACCGCAGCCCCGGCTCACTACGTGCACCCCTGACATTACCGCAGCCCCGGCTCACTACGTGCACCCCTGACATTACCGCAGCCCCGGCTCACTACGTGCACCCCTGACATTACCGCAGCCCCGGGCTCACTACGTGCACCCCTGACATTACCGCAGCCCCGGGCTCACTACGTGCACCTCTGACATTACCGCAGCCCCGGCTCACTACGTGCACTCCTGACATTACCGCAGCCCCGGGCTCACTACGTGCACCCCTGACATTACCGCAGCCCCGGCTCACTACGTGCACCCCTGACATTACCGCAGCCCCGGGCTCACTACGTGCACCCCTGACATTACCGCAGCCCCGGCTCACTACGTGCACCCCTGACATTACCGCATCCCCGGCTCACTACGTGCACCCCTGACATTACCGCAGCCCCGGCTCACTACGTGCACCCCTGACATTACCGCAGCCCCGGGCTCACTACGTGCACCCCTGACATTACCGCAGCCCCGGGCTCACTACGTGCACCTCTGACATTACCGCAGCCCCGGCTCACTACGTGCACCCCTGACATTACCGCAGCCCCGGCTCACTACGTGCGCTCCTGACATTACCGCAGCCCCGGCTCACTACGTGCACCTCTGACATTACCGCAGCCCCGGCTCACTACGTGCACCCCTGACATTACCGCAGCCCCGGCTCACTACGTGCACCCCTGACATTACCGCAGCCCCGGCTCACTACGTGCACCTCTGACATTACCGCAGCCCCGGCTCACTACGTGCACCCCTGACATTACCGCAGCCCCGGCTCACTACGTGCACCCCTGACATTACCGCAGCCCCGGCTCACTACGTGCACCCCTGACATTACCGCAGCCCCGGCTCACTACGTGCACCCCTGACATTACCGCATCCCCGGGCTCACTACGTGCACCCCTGACATTACCGCATCCCCGGGCTCACTACGTGCACCCCTGACATTACCGCAGCCCCGGCTCACTACGTGCACACCTGACATTACCGCAGCCCCGGGCTCACTACGTGCACCCCTGACATTACCGCAGCCCCGGCTCACTACGTGCACCCCTGACATTACCGCAGCCCCGGCTCACTACGTGCACCTCTGACATTACCGCAGCCCCGGCTCACTACGTGCACCCCTGACATTACCGCAGCCCCGGCTCACTACGTGCACCCCTGACATTACCGCAGCCCCGGGCTCACTACGTGCACCCCTGACATTACCGCAGCCCCGGGCTCACTACGTGCACCTCTGACATTACCGCAGCCCCGGCTCACTACGTGCACCCCTGACATTACCGCAGCCCCGGCTCACTACGTGCACTCCTGACATTACCGCAGCCCCGGCTCACTACGTGCACCTCTGACATTACCGCAGCCCCGGCTCACTACGTGCACCCCTGACATTACCGCAGCCCCGGCTCACTACGTGCACCCCTGACATTACCGCAGCCCCGGCTCACTACGTGCACCTCTGACATTACCGCAGCCCCGGCTCACTACGTGCACCCCTGACATTACCGCAGCCCCGGCTCACTACGTGCACCCCTGACATTACCGCAGCCCCGGCTCACTACGTGCACCCCTGACATTACCGCAGCCCCGGCTCACTACGTGCACCCCTGACATTACCGCATCCCCGGGCTCACTACGTGCACCCCTGACATTACCGCATCCCCGGGCTCACTACGTGCACCCCTGACATTACCGCAGCCCCGGCTCACTACGTGCACACCTGACATTACCGCAGCCCCGGCTCACTACGCGCACCCCTGACATTACCGCAGCCCCGGCTCACTACGTGCACCCCTGACATTACCGCATCCCCGGGCTCACTACGTGCACTCCTGACATTACCGCAGCCCCGGCTCACTACGTGCACCCCTGACATTACCGCAGCCCCGGCTCACTACGTGCACCCCTGACATTACCGCAGCCCCGGGCTCACTACGTGCACCCCTGACATTACCGCAGCCCCGGGCTCACTACGTGCACCCCTGACATTACCGCAGCCCCGGCTCACTACGTGCACCCCTGACATTACCGCAGCCCCGGCTCACTACGTGCACCCCTGACATTACCGCAGCCCCGGCTCACTACGTGCACCCCTGACATTACCGCATCCCCGGGCTCACTACGTGCACCCCTGACATTACCGCAGCCCCGGCTCACTACGTGCACCCCTGACATTACCGCAGCCCCGGCTCACTACGTGCACCCCTGACATTACCGCATCCCCGGGCTCACTACGTGCACCCCTGACATTACCGCATCCCCGGCTCACTACGTGCACCCCTGACATTACCGCAGCCCCGGCTCACTACGTGCACCCCTGACATTACCGCAGCCCCGGGCTCACTACGTGCACCCCTGACATTACCGCAGCCCCGGCTCACTACGTGCACCCCTGACATTACCGCAGCCCCGGGCTCACTACGTGCACCCCTGACATTACCGCAGCCCCGGGCTCACTACGTGCACCCCTGACATTACCGCAGCCCCGGCTCACTACGTGCACCCCTGACATTACCGCAGCCCCGGCTCACTACGTGCACCCCTGACATTACCGCATCCCCGGGCTCACTACGTGCACTCCTGATACAGGAGCCCGAACACACCAAACGCCAGGCGGCATTTCTGAGGAGAATCTCCTCTCTATTTATAAGCATTGCACACTGTGTACAAACAAGCACTGTCACATAGGTGATGTACTCCGTGCGCTCCACCGCAGCGCCAGCCACTCACACAGCATGACAGGAGAACTTCCTGACATAACTTCCGCCTTTACCAAGATGGCGGAATGCCGGCTCCTGACGTTCAAATTATGCGACGGGCGACGGAATTGCGTCATTTGCAGTTGCCATGGGAAACCGGCAGATTTGACAGCAGACGAGCAGAGGAGGGGTTGGCTGAAGGTGGGGAGCGGCAGCCGTGAGTGTGGCGGCGTGTGCACGCGGAGCCCGAGGTTTGTCGTCTTCTATGTAACTGTTCAGTGTGGTCCGACCTATCAGCAGAGCATGTGTGTCAGTGCAGGAGCCCCGGGTGTCGGGGCTATAGGGCAGGAGCCCCCGGGTGTCGGGGCTATAGGGCAGGAGCCCCCGGGTGTCGGGGCTATAGGGCAGGAGCCCCCGGGTGTCGGGGCTATAGGGCAGGAGCCCCCGGGTGTCGGGGCTATAGGGCAGGAGCCCCCGGGTGTCGGGGCTATAGGGCAGGAGCCCCCGGGTGTCGGGGCTATAGGGCAGGAGCCCCCGGGTGTCGGGGCTATAGGGCAGGAGCCCCCGGGTGCCGGGGGTTTGTAGGGCACGGGTGTCGGGGCTATAGGGCACGAGCCCCGGGTGTCGGGGCTATAGGGCACGAGCCCCGGGGGTTTGTAGGGCAGGAGCGCCGCGGGTCGGGGGTTTGTAGGGCAGGAGCACCGCGGGTCGGGGGTTTGTAGGGCAGGAGCACCGCGGGTCGGGGGTTTGTAGGGCAGGAGCGTCGGGGGTTTGTAGGGCAGGAGCACCGCGGGTCGGGGGTTTGTAGGGCAGGAGCACCGCGGGTCGGGGGTTTGTAGGGCAGGAGCGCCGCGGGTCGGGGGTTTGTAGGGCAGGAGCGTCGGGGGTTTGTAGGGCAGGAGCGCCGCGGGTCGGGGGTTTGTAGGGCAGGAGCGCCGCGGGTCGGGGGTTTGTAGGGCAGGAGCGTCGGGGGTTTGTAGGGCAGGAGCACCGCGGGTCGGGGGTTTGTAGGGCAGGAGCACCGCGGGTCGGGGGTTTGTAGGGCAGGAGCGTCGGGGGTTTGTAGGGCAGGAGCACCGCGGGTCGGGGGTTTGTAGGGCAGGAGCACCGCGGGTCGGGGGTTTGTAGGGCAGGAGCACCGCGGGTCGGGGGTTTGTAGGGCAGGAGCGTCGGGGGTTTGTAGGGCAGGAGCACCGCGGGTCCTTCTCTAGTATCTCTGTGTTGCCTCTTACTGCTCCGTTTCGCTCTTTTATTATACTCAGATTTGATAAAGTGCTTAACCCTTCCCAATTGCACAATTTTGTTGTTTTTGGGCGCTTCCTCGAAGGCCCAGAACTTTTTTTGGTGTAGCTGCTTTGGTGCTTGCATTTTGCTGGATGAGTTGTAGTTTTCAACAACACCATTCATTTTACTACATAATATACTGGAAAGCAGTAAGAAAATCCAAGCGGGGTTCAACAGTAAAAAATATAATACAGTTCCTATGTTGTTGTTTGGATTTATTTATTTTTTTTATTCTGTTCATTGGAAAAAAAGACCTGACAAACATGATCCACAAGTAGTGATGGGTGGACTCGCAGATAACCGGGATCGGCGGGTCTAACTGGGTTAAAAAAATAACTATTTTTCAGGCCTGGAATTTATTTCGGATATCTGGCCGGATACCGGTCCCCATATCAGTCTATGGGGACCAGAATCTGGTGCTTGAAAATAGTGGTAGAAAGGATAGCAAGATTAAAGCAAGCTCATTATGTGTCAGTCTCCGTCGCTGCTGGAACTGCTGCTAGGGCCGCTCTTACATGTTCACCGCTTCCACCGGCAGTCCCGGTGTTTGTGATTGGTTGAAGTCAGTCTCGCCCCCAGCCTGTGACAAGCGTGTCTGACTGCTTGCAATAAGAGACCCTGTCTGCAGGTCACTGTAGATTGGTGTAAAAATAAATTACAAAATTGATGTAGGGTCCCCCCATATTATGATTCCCAGCCATGATAAAGCATATGGCTATAGGCCGCAGCCTCCAGCCATGTGCCTAAGGCCGGTTTCACACATCCGGCTTTTTGCCGTTTTGCCGGATCCGGCGCTCTCCCGTACAGTTAATACAGTACAATGACAGAGCAACAAGCGCCGGTCACATGCTGTCATGTGACTGGCGCATGTGACCCGGAAGTTACAGCGCTGTCATTGTACTGTATTATCTGTACGGGAGAGCGCCGGATCCGGTAAAACGGCAAAAAGACGGATGTGTGAAACCGGCCTAACTTGGCTGTGTATCAAAATAAGAGGATCTGCATGCATCTTTTTTTTTAAATTATTAAGAATAATAATAATATTATTATTTATTTTATGCTAAAGGGAACCTGTCACTAGAATTTTTGCTATGAAACTAAAAGAACCCCCTTCTGCAGCTCCTGGGCTGCATTCTAGAAAGGTTCATCTTCCTACTGGCCCCCCTTTCAGACCTAAATAAACACTTTAAAATCTTACCTTTTGGTATGCTAATGAGGTTTTCTTCTGGCCACGGGGGCGGGCTGTATTGCGTCTGTTATTCCCCCCTCCTGCCGCTGTTCACCGTCCCCCAGTGTTCATTGACATAGATGAGGCCGCCGCCCTCATGTTCCGCAGTGCTCCTGAAATCTCGGGCATGCCCAGTGGCACTATCGCGGGACTGAGCACTGCTCAAATCGCCAGCGCCGGTGATCTTATTGCGCAGGCACGAGATTATGGGCGGATACTTGGATGACGCTGGTGATGTCAATACTAGCTCACACATCACCCTGCTTGTAGGTTATACCGCTTTTTTGACCTGACAGGTTCCCTTTGAATCTCATTGACATTTTTCTGAAAGATGCCTAGAGTATGTGTACACAGACATATTTGAGGATATTTTAGAACAGTGATTCTTGAACAGTCTCATAGACCACAAAGGGAGCAGAGGCCAAGGATCAAGACTAGACTCTACAGATCCTTGTTCTCTGGAATGCTGGTCCCAGTGATCTATGGGCTGAGGATCAGTTGTGATTTGGAGAAAATGCCTTTTAAAGTGAGAGATGCTGTTTACAGTATATAGTGCCTACAAGTAGTATTCAACCCCCTGCAGATTTAGCAGGTTTGATAAGATGCAAATAAGTTAGAGCCTGCAAACTTCAAACAAGAGCAGGATTTATTAACAGATGCATAAATCTTACAGACCAACAAGTTATGTTGCTCAGTTAAATTTTAATAAATTTTCAACATAAAAGTGTGGGTCAATTATTATTCAACCCCTAGGTTTAATATTTTGTGGAATAACCCTTGTTTGCAATTACAGCTAATAATCGTCTTTTATAAGACCTGATCAGGCCGGCACAGGTCTCTGGAGTTATCTTGGCCCACTCCTCCATGCAGATCTTCTCCAAGTTATCTAGGTTCTTTGGGTGTCTCATGTGGACTTTAATCTTGAGCTCCTTCCACAAGTTTTCAATTGGGTTAAGGTCAGGAGACTGACTAGGCCACTGCAACACCTTGATTTTTTTCCCTCTTGAACCAGGCCTTGGTTTTCTTGGCTGTGTGCTTTGGGTCGTTGTCTTGTTGGAAGATGAAATGACGACCCATCTTTAGATCCTTGTTGGAGGAGCGGAGGTTCTTGGCCAAAATCTCCAGGTAGGCCGTGCTATCCATCTTCCCATGGATGCGGACCAGATGGCCAGGCCCCTTGGCTGAGAAACAGCCCCACAGCATGATGCTGCCACCACCATGCTTGACTGTAGGGATGGTATTCTTGGGGTCGTATGCAGTGCCATCCAGTCTCCAAACGTCACGTGTGTGGTTGGCACCAAAAATTTCGATCTTGGTCTCATCAGACCAGAGAACCTTGAACCAGTCTGTCTCAGAGTCCTCCAAGTGATCATGAGCAAACTGTAGACGAGCCTTGACATGACGCTTTGAAAGTAAAGGTACCTTACGGGCTCGTCTGGAACGGAGACCATTGCGGTGGAGTACGTTACTTATGGTATTGACTGAAACCAATGTCTCCACTGCCATGAGATCTTCCCTGAGCTCCTTCCTTGTTGTCCTTGGGTTAGCCTTGACTCTTCGGACAAGCCTGGCCTCGGCACGGGTGGAAACTTTCAAAGGCTGTCCAGGCCGTGGAAGGCTAACCGTAGTTCCATAAGCCTTCCACTTCCGGATGATGCTCCCAACAGTGGAGACAGATAGGCCCAACTCCTTGGAAAGGGTTTTGTACCCCTTGCCAGCCTTGTGACCCTCCACGATCTTGTCTCTGATGGCCTTGGAATGCTCCTTTGTCTTTCCCATGTTGACCAAGTATGAGTGCTGTTCACAAGTTTGGGGAGGGTCTTAGTCAGAAAAGGCTGGAAAAAGAGATAATTAATCCAAACATGTGAAGCTCATTGTTCTTTGTGCCTGAAATACTTCTTAATACTTTAGGGGAACCAAACAGAATTCTTGTGGTTTGAGGGGTTGAATAATAAATGACCCTCTGAATAAACTTTTCACAATTTAAAAAAAAAAAAAAAGAAATAACATTCTTTCTTTTTTGCTGCAGTGCATTTCACACTTCCAGGCTGATCTACAGTCCAAATGTCACAATGCCAAGTTAATTCCGAATGTGTAAACCTGCTAAATCTGCAGGGGGTTGAATACTAATTGTAGGCACTGTAAGCCCCTCTCGAAAACTACTGGCTATAGTCACGAAAAAGGTGTGAGCTTGACCAAGTTAAAGCCAAAGACCCCCAATTCAGGAACACCACAGCCCCATATACTGCTTACGGCCGTGGGTAGGTTCTGCACATCAGAGGACCCAAGCTGATGTCGGCCACCCCCGAAGGTGATAACACCTGACTGATAGGGGGTCAAGATTCTGGACCTCATGATCTTATATTCATGACCTATTTCATTGTTTAAGTCATCACTATAAGAGGAATGTGCAATGTTAAAATCTATATATATATATTTTTTTTTAACTCCATGTGAAACAAAATATAACAAATCTATTCCACCTTATTACTACTTAATCAGAAAAATAAAACCTATAGAGCTTTGCCAATTAATTAAAAAGGTATCTTTGGTGGCAACAAGAAGACAAAAAAGTGGTCTTTAAAGGCAAAAATGGCCAGTTCCCTATGAGGTTAATGAGTGAAATATGTTGAATGTTTGTGTAGTAACATTTTGCTCTGATGTTTTATCCCGTGCTGCGGTCACATGTGCCCTGGTGATCATTATGCAGCAGCTACTGTCAGGATTTGATACCTTTTATATAGAGCCAGTGCTATCTGGAAATGTAAGCTCACATGTCTACAGTTTTTACAAGGGGTGATCAGACTGTTCCTGAACATTTGCACTTTGTGTCAGGAGTTCTTTATGTTGTGTTTCTGGTTAATGGTGAGATGCAGGAAGGAGGCTCCGACGCTACATTGGGATGTGAGGAACTAGCAGGACCAGGTACTACAAAGCCGGACATCCTAATAATAATGATCATGGTCTACGTTCTATCTTTTTTGTGCTCCTCTATTAATTTTACGTGGCAATAATTTTATTCAAGTTCAGCCGACGATCATTACAATATCTTTTGCCGATTATAATATGAAATTATACCATATAGACTATTTAGAGGGACAAGCCATTGGATAGAAGACCTTAGAAAACGTGTATGATGTCGAGAGTGGAAAGGTTAGGGTTGTGTTGTCTAAACTGGGATCGACTTAGAAATGATAAGGCTATGTGCGCACTTTGCGTTCAGTTACTTGCAGTTGTAAACGCATCCTCTTGGAGAAATTGTCTTTGTCAAATTTGGTTTTGACCACAAAAACGCTAAAAATACGCATGCATTTTAACCGCGTTTTGACCGCGTATTTACCGCGTTTTACATGCTTTTTCATTGCTTAAAGTCAGATGCGGTTTCAATAAAAAAACACTACTAAATAAAGTTTAACATTCAAACACTATGAAAAAAAGATAACAAAAATAATGCTTAAAATCGTACACACTAGCTTATTTTATTAAAATGATAACTGTTAGCTAATATTTATGTTTCAAATAACGTTAAATTATTTATTTTCATTAATTTAATTGTCGGACTATGTGTGTGTATGTAAAGGGACATATCATGCCCTTAATATAATGTCAAAAACGCATTTGTTTATTTTGTCATAAAAGCATGTTTTCTGCATCAAAAAAGCAAGTAAAACGCTAGGATTTTGATTTTGGATGCGTTTTGAAAGTTCTCATTGACTTTAATGTTAGCAAAACGCTGCCAAAATGGCAAAAACAATTGACATGTTGCTTCTTTAAACGCAGAGATTTTGACAAACTTTCTGCAACTGAAACGCTGCGTTTTTAACAGCATTGTGCGCACAAGAAAGCCCCATTTCCCATAGACTTTGCATAAAAATCAAAACGCATTCATTTTTGCATTAAAACGCTGCAGTGGAAAACGCTGCGGAAACGCATGAAAAAACGCAACGTGCGCACACAGCCTAAAGGCCGCTTTACACGCTGCGACATCATTCAAGTGATCTCGTTGGGGTCACGGAGTTTGTGACGCACATCCGGTCGCTTTAGCGATGCCGCTGCGTGTGACACCTTTGAGCGATTTTGCATCGTTGCAAAAACTTGCAAAATCGCTCATCGGTGACATGCCCCCCTATTCTCTAATATCGTTGCTGCAGCAGTAACGAAGTTGTTCCTGCGGCAGCGCACATCGCTCCGTGTGACACCGCAGGAACAAGGAAGCTCTCCTTACCTGCCTCCCGGCCGCTATGCGGAAGGAAGGAGTTGGGCGGAATGCTTGTCCCGCTCATCTCCGCCCCTCCGCTTCTATTGGGCGGCGGTTCAGTGACGTCACTGTGACACTGAACGAACCGCCCCCTTAGAAAGGAGGCATTTTGCCGGTCACAGAGCCGTCGCTAGGCAGGTAAGTCCGTGTGACGGGTCCGGGCGATGTTGTGCGACACGGGCAGAGATTTGCCCATGTCGCACAACAGATGGGGGCGGATACCCACGCTAGCGATATCAATACCAATATCGCAGCGTGTAAAGCGGCCTTTAGGGAGGAACTAAAACTGCAATAAATTAATTGAATCGTTTTGTTTCTCTGTAGCCGGCAAGCCTTCTACATATCATAGATTTCCAATCACCTGTAAGATGGCCAAGGACAAGGTCAATGGCAGGTAAGTTGATTAGTTTGTGTAGAGGTCTTCTGCTTTCTTTCCTCATGACTTTTTCTAATACTATACTTACCTAATTATACTTCTAGAATAATCCTAAAGATCTGGCCTTCTGAAAATAGAGCTCCTTTTTAACTAATTCAGCCACCGACTATTTTTGTTTTTCTCGTTTTCGTTTTTTCTCCCCTTCTTCTACGAGCCATAACTTTTTTTTATAATTTTTCCATCAATATAGCCATTTGCGGGCTTATGTTTTGTGAGACAAGTTGTACTTTTGAATGACACCATTCATTCTGCCTCTTATTTTACTGAAAAACAGGAAAAAAATTCTTAGTGCGGTGAAGTTGTAAAAATAGATGCAATTGCACAATTGTTTTTTATTTACCATGTTCACTATTTGGTACAACTGACCTGACATTATAATTCCCCAGGCTAATGCGCGTTTGTAGATACCCAACATGTATATTTTTACTCTTTATCTAAGTGGTGAAAAAATGTTTGCCAAAAAAAAGAGTACTTTTGTCTCCATTTTCCGAGACCCGTAATGTTCTCGCTTTTCTGGATCTGGGGCTCAGTGACGGCTTATTTTTGCGTCTTGAGCTGGCGTTTTTAATTCTACCATTTCGGCATAGATGCAATGTTTTGATCGCCTGTGTACACCCCTCACATTTTTGTAAATATGTTATTATCTCTTTACAACACTGTAGATACAATGTATAAATGATACAATGTAAAGTAGTCAGTGTACAGCCTGTATAACTGTAAATTTGGTGTGTCCTCTAAACGCAACACACAGCCATAATGTCAAAACCACTGGCAACAAAAGTGCAAACACCCCTAAGGCTGCTTTCACACATCCGGTTTTTGCTGAGCGGCACAATACGGCGCTTTGCAGAAAAAGCGCAACCATTTTTATTTTTTTTTTTGTTTTTTTCCGCATAGACTTGCATTAGCGCCATATTGTGCCGCATGGCCTTGCGTTGCGTCCGTTTTTTGCCGGATGCGGTATATTTAGCCCATGCGGCGGCCGGATGGAACGTTGCCTGGCACGTATTTTTGTGCGGCAAAAAAAACGCATCGCGATATGGCGCAATTTACAATGCAAGCCTATGGACACCGGATTCGACGTCCTGCGTTAAAAAACGCATCCGGCGGCCAGATGCGGTTTTTTGAACTGCGCATGCTCACTATCAAGCCGCATCCGTCGAAAAACGGACGGGCTGCATGAAAAAACGTATGCAACGGATCCATTTTTTTCGACGCATCCGTTGCATAGGTTTTTGAGCCGGATTGAGCCGCACTACAAAAACCGGATGTGTGCAAGCAGCCTAAGTAAAAATGTCCAACTGTTATACTATGGGGCAGTGCCGGATAAGCATTTTTTGTCACGCCGATGTTGTGTGTTGAGTTACTTAGAGGGCACATCAAATTTACGGTATGTGCGCACGTTGCGTACTAGCCCAGCACCGTAAAAGGTGTGCTTCAGAGCGCAGCTGAAAAGCTCCGTTCTGAAGCGCATGGTGCCGGCGAGAACGTGCGCTCTGCCTGCAGCTCCTGCCATAGACAGAGCAGGAGCTGCCGGCAAAGCGCACGGAAGAAGTGACATGTCACTTCTTTTTGCGCAGCGCTTCGGCAGTAGCCGAAGCGCTGCGCTCTGAGACGCCACGTGCGCACGGCCCCTGCACAATCTCCATAGACTGTGCAGGGGACGCAGGACGCATGCAGTTACGCTGCGCTGCAAAGCGCAGCGTAACTGCATGAATTTACGCAACGTGCGCACATAGCCTAACCCTGTTCTACAAGCTGTACACTGACTATATTGTATCAGTGTCATATCTTCATTGTTGTCCCATGAAAACATATAATATAATATAATAGAATACAGTATTTACAAAAAATGTGAGGGGTGTACTCACTTTTGTGATATACTGTAGCATCCAATTTTCTCACATCGGATGATATTTGCCAGTGTGACCCCGGCCGTATCCGGAGAGTACAAATGGAAGGGCAAACGGTCTCTTGAAATGATGCTATATTTTAATGCATAGAATTCCCCAGATAATGATGCTTTAACTCTTCCTTTCCTCTTGCTCCACAGCCTGCACTTGCTAGATCTGCCTTGGGAAGATGTTCTGGTTCCTCATATTCTTTCCTATTTACCCTTGAGGCACATAATAAGTCTGCAGAGGGTCAGTAAAGCTTTCCAGTCTCTGGTCCAGCTCTATTTGGCCAATTGTCGCAGCTTCGACTCCACTCAGGTAAATTATTAAATAACTCTATGGTCCTCATGTAACCCAACGGTCTAAGGCTAGTTTCACACTTGTCGCGGCCCGAGAATGAAATGCAATGACCGGTCCGGGCATCATCGGACATGTGAACTCGGCCTTACAGTAATTCTCTTTGTTGCCCATAGTACACAATCAGAACTCTGCTTTCATTTTACTACACCAGATTGACTTTTAGGCTGGGGACACACGGGCATTAATGCAAGTCAGTCACAAAACAATCGGCTCCTGCTCTGCTGGAGTGTAAGCTGAGTGTAATGCCACTGTCATGCGATCCTGCAATTGCAGTACAGCCGCAGAGGACAGGGCTGGCGCTGCGGAGGAGAGGGAGGGAATATTCTCCCCATCGCCTCCATTATCAGCTGCTACGATTTTCACACTGCACTCGCGTTACACCGGTGTAATGTGAGTGCAGTGCGATGTTTCTCTCGCACCCATAGACTTGTATGGGTGTGAGAGAAAACAAATCAGATTCCACCCGCAGCATGCTGTTTTCTCGGTCCAGTTTGGGCTGAGAAAAAAAAAACGCTCATGGGAGCGGACCCATAGAGTAATATTGGTCGGAGTGGAATGCGATTCTCCTTTTTTTTTTTTTTTTTTTTTTTTTTTTTTTTATCTCATTCCACTTGCTCCGTTTTAATCGCCATGTGTCCTCACTCTTAGATTTCCTATTTTTTTCGTAACACTTGTCTGTGACTTATGCAAACTAAAACAGGGTTCAAGTCTAGTTAAAAGTAGATTCCTAATGTACTGTATGTACAGTTAGGTCCAGAAATATTTGGACAGTGACACAAGTTTTGTTATTTTAGCTGTTTACAAAAACATGTTCAGAAATACAATTATATATATAATATGGGCTGAAAGTGCACACTCCCAGCTGCAATATGAGAGTTTTCACATCCAAATCGGAGAAAGGGTTTAGGAATCATAGCTCTGTAATGCATAGCCTCCTCTTTTTCAAGGGACCAAAAGTAATTGGACAAGGGACTTTAAGGGCTGTAATTAACTCTGAAGGCGTCTCCCTCGTTAACCTGTAATCAATGAAGTAGTTAAAAGGTCTGGGGTTGATTACAGGTGTGTGGTTTTGCATTTGGAAGCTGTTGCTGTGACCAGACAACATGCGGTCTAAGGAACTCTCAATTGAGGTGAAGCAGAACATTCTGAGGCTGAAAAAAAAGAAAAAATCCATCAGAGAGATAGCAGACATGCTTGGAGTAGCAAAATCAACAGTCGGGTACATTCTGAGAAAAAAGGAATTGACTGGTGAGCTTGGGAACTCAAAAAGGCCTGGGCGTCCACGGATGACAACAGTGGTGGATGATCGCCGCATACTTTCTTTGGTGAAGAAGAACCCGTTCACAACATCAACTGAAGTCCAGAACACTCTCAGTGAAGTAGGTGTATCTGTCTCTAAGTCAACAGTAAAGAGAAGACTCCATGAAAGTAAATACAAAGGGTTCACATCTAGATGCAAACCATTCATCAATTCCAAAAATAGACAGGCCAGAGTTAAATTTGCTGAAAAACACCTCATGAAGCCAGCTCAGTTCTGGAAAAGTATTCTATGGACAGATGAGACCAAGATCAACCTGTACCAGAATGATGGGAAGAAAAAAGTTTGGAGAAGAATGGGAACGGCACATGATCCAAGGCACACCACATCCTCTGTAAAACATGGTGGAGGCAACGTGATGGCATGGGCATGCATGGCTTTCAATGGCACTGGGTCACTTGTGTTTATTGATGACATAACAGCAGACAAGATTAGCCGGATGAATTCTGAAGTGTACCGGGATATACTTTCAGCCCAGATTCAGCCAAATGCTGCAAAGTTGATCGGACGGCGCTTCATAGTACAGATGGACAATGACCACAAGCATACAGCCAAAGCTACCCAGGAGTTCATGAGTGCAAAAAAGTGGAACATTCTGCAATGGCCAAGTCAATCACCAGATCTTAACCCAATTGAGCATGCATTTCACTTGCTCAAATCCAGACTTAAGACGGAAAGACCCACAAACAAGTAAGACCTGAAGGCTGCGGCTGTAAAGGCCTGGCAAAGCATTAAGAAGGAGGAAACCCAGCGTTTGGTGATGTCCATGGGTTCCAGACTTAAGGCAGTGATTGCCTCCAAAGGATTCGCAACAAAATATTGAAAATAAATTTTTTTTTTTGGGTTTGGTTTATTTGTCCAATTACTTTTGACCTCCTAAAATGTGGAGTGTTTGTAAAGAAATGTGACAATTCCTACAATTTCTATCAGATATTTTTGTTCAAACCTTCAAATTAAACGTTACAATCTGCACTTGAATTCTGTTGTAGAGGTTTCATTTCAAATCCAATGTGGTGGCATGCAGATCCCAACTCGCGAAAATTGTGTCACTGTCCAAATATTTCTGGACCTAACTGTATGTGTGTATAATTATATATTATCTATATTGTCTTTCCCTCTGCAAGAGGCAGTGAGTACGATAATAGACATATGATCGTTCCAAGGCAGAGTGGTCCCGTAACGGGATGCCATCGGTGTAACAACTCTGTTAGGCTGCTTTCACACCTCCGGTTTCTGCAATGCGGCACAATCCGGCACTTTGCAGGAAAATCGCAACCGTTTTTTTTTTGCTGCCGGTTGCGTTTTTTTCTGCATAGACTTTAATTAGTGCCGCATTGTGCCGCATGGCCTTGCGTTCCATCCGATTTTTGCCGCATGAGGCAGATTTAGCCAATGCGGCGGCCGGATGGAATGTTGCCTGGCACGTTTTTTCGTGCGGCAAAAAAAAATGCATCGCGCCGCATTCTACCGATGCGGCGCATTTTTCAATTCATGCCTATGGTGGCCGGATGCGGCGCGATGCGGCAAAAACCGCATCCGGCCGCCGCATGCGGTTTTTGCCACTGCACATGCTCAGTAGCATGCCGCAAGCGGCAAAAAACGGACGGGCCGCATGGGAAAAACTTATGCAAAGGATGCGGTGTTTTCACCGCATCCGTTGCATAGCTTGCACAGCCGGATTGAGCCGCAGAGCTAAAACTGGATGTGTGAAAGCAGCCTTAGTAAAAATTTCTTCTCTCCTTAACCCCTTCAGGACCTTGGCATTTTCCGTTTTTTTTTTTTTTTCCTCCCCATCTTCCAAGAACCATAACTTTTTTTTTTTTTTGCGGAATGAGTTGTACTTTTTAATGACACCATTCATTTTGTAAAAATAGGAAAAGAAATTCTACATGCAGTGAAATTGCAAAAAAAGTGCAATGCCACAATTATTTTTTTTTCTTTTGATTTTTTTTTTTAATTTTACCATGTTCACTTTATGATTAGTATGATTTTCTATGTCAGTACAAGTACGTAGAAAACGAAACATATACGGTTTTCTTTTTTATGTAAGTGGTGAAAAATTTTTCAGAAATTAAGAAAAAAAAATAAACTTGCTTTTGGTGCCATTTGCTGAAAACCATAACGATTTTATTTTTCGGGATTTATGGCCAAGTGCTTATTTTTTGCGCCCTGAGTTGTTGTTTTTACTGACTGATACCATTTTTGGGTAGATAAAATGTTTTTATGATCTCTTATTGTATTTTGATTTTTTTTTTTTTTTTTTTTTTTTTTTTTTTTTAGGTGGCCCAAAAAAATGCAATTCTGGCATTTTAAATTTTTTTTTTGGTTTTTGCCGTTACGCTGTTTACTGATCGGATAATTTTATTTTAGATTTTGATCGGACATTTCTGGATACCAAATGTGTGTATTTTTTAGGTTTTATTTTAAATGGGCAAAAGGGGGGTGATTGGAGCTTTTTTTTTTTTTTCCCCTTATATTTTTAAAAACTTTTTTTTATTTACTAGTCCTCTTAGGATGATCGCAGCTTCAAGTCCCCTATCACCTTTGTTATACAGAGCAGTAATCATGATAACCTATGAATGCCGACTCACAGCCGGCCTTCACAGGGGGATCGTCATGACGGACGAAAGGGTTAAAGAGCAAAGTCATCAAGTGCGGAGCTGGCACACAAATGTCACCAATGCTCTGGTGAGTCCATAACTAACGTTTCAAACCTCATCTGACAGGAGCTGCAGTACATGGGTTTCCATAGCTGAGCAGCTGCATACAGGCCTTACATCACCAAGCACAAGGCTAAGTGTTAGAGGGTGTAAACCGCCACCCCTGGAGTCATACATTTTCACTTCTCTGTCTTATTGTCTGATAGATGAGTATGAGTTTGGTGACTATTTGCTGGCACAAAGAAGTGAAGCAGGTGTTAGTTTGGTGGATGTTATGGAGTTCCTTTCCAGGGGCTGGGTTCAGCCTCTCAGTTTCAGTGAAGGAAAATCTTAATACTTCAGTATACAGACAGATGCTTCCAACTTTGAGAGAAGAGTTTTTGGAAGGCAATTTTCTGTTCAGCATCACTGAGCCCCAGTTCACAAAGTAAGGTCCATAAAGGCATGGTTAGAAGAAGTTTGATATGGAAGACCTTGGCAATTACAAGACCTCATCCCCTTCAAACACCTTTGGGATGAACTAGAACAGATATTGCGAGCCAGGGCCTTTAGTCCAACATCAGTTTCTGACCTAATACCGTATGACCCATCTTTTAAAAACCAGAAAGTGGGACAGAAAAATGGCAATTTTTATATGCCCCCCACAGCACAACCTCCCCATGTAGTATGATGTCCCCACAGTGTACATGCACAGATCTCCCATATCAATATACACACGGCTCTGTGACATCAGTGCGCACACCCGTACACACACGGCTCTGCGACATCAGTGCGCACCCGTACACACACGGCTCTGCGACATCAGTGCGCACCCGTACACGCACGGCTCTGCGACATCAGTGCGCACCCGTACACGCACGGCTCTGCGACATCAGTGCGCACCCGTACACGCACGGCTCTGCGACATCAGTGCGCACCCGTACACGCACAGGTCTGCGACATCAGTGCGCACCCGTACACGCACAGGTCTGCGACATCAGTGCGCACCCGTACACGCACAGGTCTGCGACATCAGTGCGCACCCGTACACGCACAGGTCTGCGACATCAGTGCGCACCCGTACACGCACAGGTCTGCGACATCAGTGCGCACCCGTACACGCACAGGTCTGCAACATCAGTGCGCACCCGTACACGCACAGGTCTGCTAAATCAATACACACCACTGCTTTCCCACACACCAAAATTAGAAAGCCTTCTCAAAAGAGGGGATGGTATTCTAGCTGTAAAATATTATGGAGAGGGGACTCAATACTAATACCTATGGATTTAGACTGGGATGTCATAAAAGCTCATATAGGTACCATAATACTTTTGTCCACAAAGTGTAGATTTAGAATACAAAATACTAGCTGCCTTCAGCCACCATTTAGAGGGAGCTCACTATTAAAGGGAACCTGTCAGCTGCAATATGCACCCAGAACCATGAGCAATTCTTAGTGCGTATTGCTAATCCCTGCCTAACCGTCCCTGTATCTAGTAGCATAGAATAAGAGATCTTTAGAAAAAGTATGTCTAAAGATCTTTTATCATATACTAATGAGGCCAGCAACTAGTCACAAGGGCGTTACTTCCCTTGGCTAGTCGGTCCCCTTAGCATGTTAGCACACCCCATGGTTGCTGTCACCTCTGCTGCCACCGCTGGTTTTCGGCTCAGTGCGCATGATCAGAAGACGCGGACTTCCAGTTATGCGCACCATAAAGCCTAGTGTACGTGTGCTGCCCCAGCAGTGTATCGAACTGCTCGGATCCGGGGGTGGTGATCGTTCGTGGCTCGAGGGTCTCCGGACACGGGGGCTTAGGGGCCACACTCAAATGGAAGGGAGTATTTACAGGGGATTTGGTGTAGTTTGTGACGCCACCCGTGATGTGCGGTAATTGGGAGTACCGCCGCTACCGTAGGGAGTACCCGGGGTGATGGAGTGGGCCAGCTTGGTGACGTTGCCCTCCATGGGTAGGGGTAGGCCCCGGGACTCTCGTGGGAGATGCGGGGACGTAGTGCAGGGGTCAGTCGGGTACTCACTCAGCAATGAAGCAGACGATGATAACAGGGTAAACAAAGTCTCTAAACGCCGTTGCCTCTCGAGGGGCACTCGCCCGTGTCCCGTCCTCCACAGTACTGCCGGTGGTCTGTAACCTGCCTTCTGGCACTAAGTTTTAAATTGTCCGTTGTGGCCTGGTAGCTTTGAGCTGTCCGGGCCCCGCTCCCCACTGTGGCTAAGTGGAGGAGCCTGCTCTCAGCAGCTCACGCTTGGGATTTCAGTGGGCTGCTTGCTAGGAAAGCCCTATCCCTCTCGTTGCGCTAGTGCACCCGATCTTTGAGCTGGTGGGAACAGTCCATAAAGGCCCCGTTCTCCGCAGGTTAATTGCCGGGTTGCCTGAAGCTTCTCCCCGACCTAGGGTCCGTGTACCACGTCATGCCTTCAGTCCCGGACCGGTGATAGGATCAGGCTGCCGGCCGTCGTCCTCGACGGGTCCCAGGCACCTAGCCTCAATGCCCTGCGACTGGGGGTCCGACTCCTCTAGGTCCAGACCACCGTCTGCGACCTAGTTTACTTCTCCCCTGGGAGCTCCAACTCCCAGCTCCCTCAGAGCTCCTCACAGCTCGAGGGCTACCACTGAACTGACTTGACACCTCCCACCTCCCTGTCTGATCCCTAGGTGGGCGGCCCTATTACAGCGTAAGCAGCCTACTGGTGTGCCTGACAGGTGTGGTGCAAAGTGTATCTTGGATTTGTGAATGCTGGTAGAGGCAGTACTGTAGGATAGAGACCCAGAACCATGGGGGGTTGAATACTGCACGGGTAGGGCAGTTTTTGCAGTACCCTGTGATGACCTGAATAGTCCAGGGGCGTCACATACGCGTCCCGGCTTCAAACTGGTTTAATGCTCATGACCGGAAATCCAGCGACATTCTGATCGTGTGCACTGAGACAAAAACTGCTCATGGTTCTGGGTGCACATTGCACCTGATACGTTCCCTTTGATACTAAGGATGACTCTATGCAGTGAGCTCCCTCTAATAGTTGCTGTGTTGAGGGTGTTGTGTTTTGACTTTGTGTCTGTAGGGTATTTGTATCAGATAAAGTTTCAGCCATTAAATATATGTATAATGAATTTGATCCACACACAATTTTAAATCTATTTAACAAAAAAAAAATAAATATAAAAAAGATGGCGCTCCTGTGTGGGACCTTACTACACAAATTTGTGTGTGGTGTGAGGTGCACACTCACCTGATGGTGTTGTACAGCAGGTACAACACTGATGATGGTACTGGAGAGGTATTGCAGGTTTTGCTGCTCCTTGTCAGCGGGGATCCTGTCCTCCTGACTCCGCAGGATTCTGCTCACACCATCGAGATTCCACGTGCCGTGTGCAGCCGCCGGACCGGCGTCTGCTAGCAGCTCCTCCTCCGGGTCGGACGGTCCCGTGATCAGGATTGCGGTGATTCACCAGCCCCCGGTGATGGTGTTAATTGGATGGTACGATCCTGTTTCTGGCTGCAGCGGCCCCGTGAGCTCCCAAAAGGAGATAGAGATGCAAGGGAAAATAGGAAAAATCACGGTATCGCCGCGCTGCACAGAGGTAGTAGTAGTAGGATTAATGTGGTGAATTATTTATTAGAAGATACATGCCACTACGCGTTTTGGGGGTACATCCTCCCCCTTCCTCAGGTAGCAATCAAAGACAGATAATTTGGGTTTTATATACACAACCGGAAAAGAAAAGAGAAAAAAAAACAAACACATTTTCACCAATCAGGTTGGATCCCCAACAGGATAAAATCGTTAAAACAATTAATTAATTAAGAGGATGCCCCTGTGCGGGGTATTCACCTCAAACATTAAGATAAAAACCAGTTATATGTACTAATTCATAAAATGTTAAAAACCTTAATAAATTACACTAAAATTATTGGTAGATACGGAATATCCTACCCACGTGTAGAAAATTAAATACACATTACCATATTAGCACTATTGATTGGAATGAATGTAAAAAATATAAATTATATAAAATATGCATATTGCAAAAACCCCATTCACTTCCCATGGTAATTTCCTTATATAGAGGATCCTTTTGGATACTTTGTGGAATTGAGTAATAAAAGATGGATGAACCAATATGTAGAGTATCCTATTGTGTGATTAATCATCTTGAAAAGGACTTTGATTCCCATGGACGACTGGAATTGCTTGGCTGAATGTAATGCATCGGGGTTAGTAGAGGGGATCAATTTTTGGAGAGGATTAATTTTCAAGAAAAGAGGGGGAAAGAAAAAATGGGATGGGATTCTCCTTTGTAGTATACACGTATAACCATGTACATACACGTGTACTCATATGTGCACATAGATTATTGCATACCAATACAGAGTGAAAAAGGATCTCATGACAGATGACACAGATACTGGAAGCTCGTAGAACGGGAGTCCTTCTGGATATTTAAACTAGCCACCTTACATCCCGAACGACTAAATATAATGACGGAGCGAGTTAAATAGGGCCAAATGTGATGAAGTTGAATACCAGTACGGAGTAATATTAAAATCAGCGAATAATTAATAATTTTATCCATAACCATAAATTGAAGGATAGGAACTCATGGCTATTATTCTCTTGTATACATATATATAAAAAAATCAAAAATCAATGTATTGATTTTATATTTTTATTGTAATATTTTATAATTTATTATTAATTCTACTATTTGGGTTCACTGATCTCCTGTCCGTCGTACATTGATGGACAGGAATCTGTGACCATCATAACATTTTTTACAATTATATAATTTTTGTATTTTTTTGATTTACATAATTTTTTTTGATCGCAATTTGTTTTATCCATTGTTTCTACCAACCAATTTAATTGATAGGTGTCTATTAACTTACTCGTTCCATAATTGATGAGCCAACCACCTGAATTTATTCAGATGGATCCTTTTTCACTCTGTATTGGTATGCAATAATCTATGTGCACATATGAGTACACGTGTATGTGTATGTACATGGTTATACGTGTATACTACAAAGGAGAATCCCATCCCATTTTTTCTTTCCCCCTTTTTTCTTGAAAATCCTCTCCAAAAATTAATTCTCTACAGAAATTGATCCCCTCTACTAACCTCGATGTATTACATTCAGCCAAGCAATTCCAGTCGTCCATGGGAATCAAAGTCCTATTCAAGATGATTAATCACACAATAGGATACTCTATATATCGGTTCATCCATCTTTTATTACTCAATTCCACGAAGTATCCAAAAGGATCCTCTATATAAGGAAATCGCCATGGGAAGTGAATGGGGTTTTTGCAATATGCACATTTTAAATAATTTTATATTTTTTACATTAATTCCAATCAATAGTGCTAATATGGTAATGTGTATTTAATTTTCTACACGTGGGTAGGATATTCCGTATCTACCAATAATTTTAGTGTAATTTATTAAGGTTTTTAACATTTTATGAATTAGTACATATAACTCTTTTTTATCTTAATGTTTGAGGTGAATACCCCGCACAGGGGCATCCTAATTAATTGTTTTAATGATTTTATCCCGTTGGGGATCCAACCTGATTGGGGAAAATATGTGTTTTGGTTTTTTTTTTTTCTTTTTTTCTTTTCCGGTTGTGTATGTAAAACCCAAATTGTCTCTTTGATTGCTACCTGAGGAAGGGGTGGGATGTACCCCCGAAACGCATAGTGGCATGTATCTTCTAATAAAAAATAATTCACCACATTAATCCTACTACTACTACCTCTGTGCAGCGCGGCGATACCGTGATTTTTCCTATTTTCCCTTGCAAATATATAACCTTATTTGAAATGAATTCAATATTTTCTACATATGCAAACTGGCCAAAATGTTGTATCACGCGATAAATTTCTCTCAAGGTCTCCTCCTGTAGATAGGGCAGACATAGAAAAAATATCCTGAGATGAATTAAGTCCCTGCTAAAGAATCAATTGTGTGATATGAAGCAATCAATATAATTTCACTCAAATTCATTCTCTTCTTTAATCAATAATTATTCAGTAAGGTAATTGAAATGAGCAATGTAGGAAAATATCCATCATCTTTGCAGTCACACGTTATCAATGAAGATGTTATAAAGGCCAGACACCTCAATGTGAGATCGGAGCTGAAGCGTTGACCTTTTATACTCTGAGCAGTAGGTGGCACGGCTGGGTGACAAATGATGTTACCAGGCTGACAAAGCCCGTTAGATAATAGAGAAATCCAATTTCAAACAAGGCAGCTTAGGTTCTGGAAATATCCAAGAAACAAATCAATAATTGCTGCTTAGTGCAATATATTTTCTGATATATTTCATGACAAATGACCAATAAATACGAGCAGAGTATTTCTATTTGCAGAGTGCATCTCTGGTATACATGTGTTAATGGGATTACTGTTACTGATTGTCCTTCATAAATACACTTTGATTTTGACTATCCAATATCTGTACAGTGTAACACTCCTGCTTTAATTTGCTATTAGCTCAATTTTATGTAGATGACATTGTAGTCATAGCCAGGCTATTGGGGACTTCTGTCTTGGTAAGTGTTGGCATTTCACTACGATGATATTAATTAAAGGGAATCCGTCACCAGATTTTTACCACTTAATCTGAGAGCAGCATATAGAGACATTAAAATCACAGTTTTTATCAGAAGATGATTATCAGTAGAGGACTAGTAAACCTTCTACCATTTAAGGTACTGTCACACATAACAAGATCGCTAGCGAGATCGCAGCTGAGTCACAGTTTATGTGACGCAGTATCGATCCCGTTAGCGATCCCGTTATGTGTGACACCTACCAGATTAGGCCCCTGCTGTGAGATCGCTAGTCGTTGCCGAATGGTCCAGGCCATTTTCTTCAAAGGCGATGTCCTGCTGGGCAGGACACATCGCTGTGTTGGACACTGTGTGACAGGGTCCCAATAAGGGTGGATTTGATTTAAATCTAACTGATTTAAATCACGATTTAAATCACTAGTCAGTAAGGCTTGATTTAAATCAGTGATTTAAATCAAAGTTTCTACCTAAACTAGTTCTTGCTACTTTAACATGCAAGTAGATGAAGATTTTTAGAATCACTTTTTATATTACTTTTTTCTCCCCAGTTTAATGGGTTAATCATTCATATTTGGACACCACTGTTGTGTTGTACTTAGGAAGGAGAAAAATAATCCTGACCTTAATAACAATTTAAATAGATTTATTCAACTGAAACAATAACAACATTACAGCATAAGTTATTTGCTTAAACAAACATCCATGTTTGTTAACTAATTTGGCTAAAAAAAAAAAAAAAAAAAAAAATATATATATATATATATATATATAATATATATATATATTTTAAGAAACTTGGACTGTCAGCCCAGCCGACACATGAAAAACTTAAATACTAATGTCCCTGCTGTCCTCTGTAGCTCACTTGTCGTCATCTTCATCATCATCATCATCATCATCATCTTCTTCTTTGTTCCTATTCATAATCTGGAAAAGAAAAACAAGCTTTCCTGCTTTATTGGGTCCCAACCGATTTCTCAATTTTAGAATGAATGAGTCCAAAGGAAGAGAATATTCTTTCAACGCCTGCAGAAGAAGCTACTGCTGTTAAAAGTGAAATAATTACTTGAACAGTCTCTAAATCCAAGCGCTTAAGTAACTTCCACCAGTTTACTGGTGTGACCTTCCTTAAAATATCTTCAGCAAACATATATTTCTTGAATGGTTCCCCCTTAGCTCTGAAGTTTATTATAGTTGGCATTAAAGATGCATGATTGCTGGATACCCATGTCATAGCTAACTCCTCTTCCTCTGCACTTAGGTTTTGACCCTGATATTGGATATTGACAATATTTGCCAAAAAATGAGCTGGAGTCAGTGCTTGTCCCATTCGTTTGTTTACTGCTTGTAATTTAATTCTGTCCATGTGTAGTTCTGTTTTTAAGTGTTCACTCAGTTCCTTCCAAATTTCAACAGCATCCGCAATAAAACAGCTATTTTTCTGTATTTTGTTTAAAGCTTGAGAGATGGGTTTCAGGAAGCTCAGCATATGTTCAACATTTCTCTTAAGCCCAATGTTGAGGATTTTGGCCGTGACAGTGCCATCTATTTTATCTCGATTTTCTTCACAAAGTGTCATCAGAATAGGCCAGTTTTTGATATACTGCTCAAAACAGTCCACCACAGAGTTCCATCTAACATCTTGTGGGAGCGTTAGCTTGGTTCCACCCATCCTTTTCAGAGCTGCTGCAGCAAAATGATTATTACGGAAGTATTTAGCAATTTCAACAACATTAGCCTTTATTTCTGGAACACTTAAGTCTTTGGCTAAGAGGTGCAGCAAATGAGCACTGCAACCATATGTTATTAGCAGCTTTGTATTCCCTCCCTGCTCTTCTAAATCTCTTCTCATCTTGGATAAGTTTGCAGCATTGTCAGTGACCAAACTGCGTACTAGACATTTGAATTTTTGTTCACATGTCGTTATAGCTTTTACTGCCACTTCTTGTAAGTATTCTGCTGTGTGTGCATTTCCTTACGTATCAGTTGTTTGTGCAAGGAAGACTTTACCTTCTTCTGTTGTTATACAAGCACATACAATAGGATCATTGTGGACATTACTCCACCCATCAATACTTAGGTTAACAATTTTACCCTCCAGAGCTGTTGCACATTGCTCCATTTCTCTGTCATACACTTGATCCAGCAGTTTCCCTGCAACATCAGCTCTGCTGGGTGGACTGTATCCTGGTCTCAGTGACTGAACCATATTAATGAAATGTGGGTTCTCAGTCAGACGGAAAGAAGAGTTCGCTGCATAAATAAACTGGGCAATTTTTTCATCAATCAACTCTTTTTCTAATCTGCTAGTTCTTATCACAAACCTATCTATGGTGGTTCCAGGAGGTAAAGGTTTTTTCTTCCTTTTGGGTGATGGTGATATGTGGCTGTGGGTGTCTGATGATGATGTTGCTGCTAATGAAGCACTATCCTGGATGGATAACTCTGAAACTGTAGAACAGGATGATGGTTATCTTGGAGGTGGATAGTTTCCAGAATTCATGAATTCCCAAAAACAAAAAAAGTCAATGCTGTTATTTTATTGTTTATTATACAATTTCTGCTTATTCTACAGAACACATCACTGCCCCTGCCCCAAAAGGAATATTTGTTTTTCTTCATAACTGTACCAAATGACAGTAACATGCAGTAATAATAAGAAATATAATTTTTCTCACACATGACAGTTCAGTCTTTAGAAATAGAATTCAATAAAAATGTTTACCAACCTGAAGATCCTGCCTGTTCAGAACTGTTTCTTTGGTCATCTTCATCACCGCACGTCTCATGATGTTGCCTCATTTGCGCCACCAGGCCTTGCATCTCTTTGTTGCATCGTTTGCATTTTGCACGCATGCCTGCCTTACCGATAGGCGAAGGAGCTTCATTAAAATATTCCCAAACTGGGTCTCTTTTACGGCCTGCTGCCATTATAAGGAAAGAATGTAATAAACCTCAGATCGTACACACAAACAGATCCAGACTTGTCTGTCTGTGGCTGTGCTGCAGTATTGTGCTCAACGTTTCACTTTCATTTTCTTGTCTGCTTGCCCTTCCTCCTCCTCACACTTAAATTCACATTCTTCTTGTGTTGTGCAGATCTATTCCACTCCAAACAATCAGAAACATATTGTCTAACTTCTTGGACTTGGCACTGAAGGGGTTGATTCTGTATTCATAGGTTTGTAGAACAATAGGATTAAGGTCTTTTTCTCAGCTCTGTTCATGTTGTAATATTTTTGCCGTGAAGAGGAGGCTGGGACCTCTGCGGAGTCAAATTCAGTTTTGAGAACTGCGTAAGTAAAGCGAGCGTCTGTGATAATATAGGAGAGAAACTGCCCACTAATCCTACAGAAACCTCTGGAAGAGCATGGCATTGTGAATGTTACACATATACAGCCTTTATTCTACTGAGTTAAACAACTCAGCTTTATCTCATGATGGAAGAACCTTTGGATGGTAAAATATTTTCCTCAAAAAGCAGTTTATTGAAAAAAATCCGATTTAAATAAAAAAATCCGATTTTAAATAAAAAAAATCCGATTTAAATCAAAAAAATCCGATTGATTTTTTAAAAAAAACATTGATTTTTATCCACCCTGGTCCCAATGACAGCAGAGATTGTTATACAGGTCGCTACTGTGTCGTTGGTAAGATCTGACTGTGTGACATCTCACCAGCGACCTCCCAGCGATCCTTATCAGGTCGCATCATTTTCGGGATCGCTGGTAAGTCGTTGTGTGTGACTGGGCCTTTAGTCTTCCATATTCATGGGCTCTGTATAACCCTGTCCCCACCACTGATTGGTAGCTTTCTGCTTATGCATACTATATACGGAAATTCGCCTGGGAAGGGTTATACAGCTCAGCATTCAGAGAACTATTAGATCAGCAGTCAATTATGGTCATTTTATCAAAACTGTAGCAAGCAGCCCAGTAAGTGACACATTGCTGGAATCAGGCTCTCCGTCTCTACCTTTTGCTGCTCTTGGATGGGTTATCAAAAAATTAATCATGGTTTCAGTTAATAGACTTCTGGTGGTCTGACCTGTGATATTCTCCTTAATCCTCAGAATACCCTACAGCCATTCAGTTTCTCCTGTTTTCTGAGTTCTCAGCCATCTGGGGCAGCACAGGTGTCATGCAAGTCAGTGCCACTGCAGCCCCCTGATTCTCAGGATTGATGGGAGTCCAGTGTTTGTACCCTCAGCAGCCAATAAGTAAGGGGCATATCCTAACAATTCGCCATCACTTACTAAGATTGGAATACCCCTTTAGATGGTTATGGACGTTATTTGAATGTACTGAACCTGATGACCGATATCAGGGTGGTAAGTTACTGGATATAATTATTGTTAGGAGGAAGCTAAGAATAGAACCTCTCAAGACGCCCAGTAAAATTTGGTGGGGTGCAGTGTATGTATATAAGAGTGACATTTATGCACATGGCCTCTTCAGAGAAGAAGAGAATGGGGTCTCTGATGACATCTATCGGGGGCAACAATCCTAGAGGTCAAAATGAACCCTTTAAGGAGCCATGCTACATGACTTAGATCTTAAACCAAACATCTCTAAATGGAACATAATCTGCAGACAACTGTCTCAGGATTCTGGTCTTTTATCATTGAAAAGTATGATTCTGGTTGGAGAATTATAGGCCATGCAATGCTTCTTGGGGGGGAAAAGTATGCAAATAGCCTCTTAGGGTCTCTACTGCCACCTATTAGAGGTAGCAGCCCTACCGTAGAAGTCTAGATCAACTGTTTTAAAGTGTGATATTGTGGAATGTAATAATGCATCTTTCTATGTATATGTCTGACAGTTTCTCTTACCTTTCTCTGACAGCTTGGCTCACAGTTACCCAAAAGTGCTTTTTCCAGTATGCTTAGACACAATTCAGTATTACAAAGACTTGACCTACGAAGTTGTTCTGACTGGTTAACAGATCAGGAGCTACTCCCAGTCATTGGGCAGAACCACCACCTCCTTCATATCAATCTGAACAGTTGTGTCCAGTTGAGCCGTCAGTCCTTGGTGGCCGTCTCGCTCAGCTGTCCCCACCTACGGAATATCTGTCTAGGTCACTGTGAATGGGTGGACTGTCTTTCCCTCCGCAGTCTGGTAGACCACTGTAAGCATTTGGAGGCTGTTGACGTGACCGCTTGTCGTCAGCTGAAGGATGATGCAATATGTTACTTAGCGAAGAAAAGCACGCAAATGAAATCCCTCTCGCTGGCTGTTAACGCGAACATTAGTGATGCTGCCGTGGAAGAAACTGCCAAAAATTGCAGGGACTTGGAGCACCTTGACTTGACCGGATGTCTGCGTGTCAAAAATGAATCCATTAGGTAAACATGATTTTCATCTAGATATATATTTACTAATGGTTACAGTATTGACACGTTTTACCTGTTCACAATTGGAGCACTGTTGTGTGGATGGCAGACAACTAGAAGGTAAAACTGTTTTCTGTTTAGTTTCAGTGTAAATTCACATTCGAATGGAAAAAATGATGATCTGAGCTACTTTGAACAAAGCTGTGCTTACATCCTGTAGACGTAAAGAGCTTGTCAACGAAGGGTGTCAGTGGAGGATTCAATGAAAAGGATGTGAACTGTGTTGCAAAATACAATGCTGGTGCCCCAACTAACATATCCGAATACAAAACGGGTCACTTTTTTGCACTGGTAGGCTACAAGAGCAGACAATCAGTTCAAGTGCTATTGTTGCCTAAAGGCTACTTTACACGCTGCGATATCGGTACCGATATCGCTAGCGTGGGTACCCGCCCCCATCTGTTGTGCGACATGGGCAAATCGCTGCCCGTGCCGCACAACATCGCCCAGACATGTCACACGTACTTACCTGCCCGGCGACGTCGCTGTAACCGGTGAACCGCCTCCTTTCTAAGGGGGCGGTTCGTTCAGCGTCACAGCTGGGTCACTGAACCGCCGCCCAATAGAAGCGGAGGGTCGGAGATGAGCGGGACGAATATCCCGCCCACCTTCCTTCCGCATAGCGGCCGGGAGGCAGGTAAGGAGAGCTTCCTCGTTCCTGCGGTGTCACACGGAGCGATGTGTGCTGCCGCAGAAATGAGGAACAACTTCGTTACTGCTGCAGTAACGCTTTTTGAGAATGGACCCCCGTGTCACCGATGAGCGATTTTGCATGTTTTTGCAACGATGCAAAATCGCTCATAGGTGTCACACGCAACGGCATCGCTAATGCGGCCGGATGTGCGTCACCAATTCCGTGACCCCAACGAGTTCGCATTAGCGATGTCGTAGCGTGTAAAGCCCCCTTAAGGCAAACTCGCAAGAATCGAGGGGGCAAAGGAGCACAAAAATTGGATCCCTGAGCATTGGAAAACATTGCCTGGTCAGTTAAATCCAGATTTGTATTGTCCTGTGCTGATGGAAGGGTCAGAATTTGGCCCATCTAGCATAAATTGACAAACCCTTCCTGTAAGGTGTGAACAATTTAGACTGGTGAAGGTGGAATAATAATGAAGGGGAATGTTTTCTTGCTGCACCCTAAGTCTTCTGACACCTGTGGATGGACATTTAGGATTGCCTAAGCCTAGCGGCCCCACCAAGTTTATCCCTTCAATACAGCTTCTCTTATAGCAGCAAGACAATGTAGCATGCCACAAGGTTGGAATAGCATCCAGGCACATGACTGCCAACTTTACTTTCTTCCCTTGTCTTTTCATTCACCAGATTGTTAATTCTATCGAGCATCTCACAGACGAGATAGAGCAGGTTAAAAAGATTGTCAGTACCTCCATGTAATTTCCAGTAATAGTGAGATACTATTCTGTCTATATTGGCCAATATCCTACAGAACAATTTCAACACCAAATGGCATCTATCTGCAATGACTTGCTGTGGTTTTGGAGGCCAAATGAGATAATAATGCTAATATTTATTCATTTATATAGCGCTATTAATTCCACAGCGCTTTACATACATTGGCAACACTGTCCCCATTTGCGCTCACAATCTAGAGTCCCTATCTGTTTGTTTTTCGAGTGAGGAAACCTACGCAAACACGGGGAGAACATACAAACTCCTTGCAGATGGTGTCCTTGGTGGGATTTGAACCCAGGACCCCAGCGCTGCAAAACAGAGCCACCGTGCTGTCCATCCAGCATGCTACTAGATCGGTGTCTAATAAAGCGGCCATTCATTATGTGACGAGGGTAATATTAGGCTGTACCTGTTTCCATGTATCTTTTTATGGTCTTGTTTTCCTGTCACTTCTTCTTCTGGTTTAGTCACACACCAATTAATAACACAACTATAGGCAAACTGTATTACTGAACGCTATTTTTAACGCACTTTTGCCAAAGTCAATGTTTGCTGATACCTGTGACAAATTTATGAAAATATCACACAAGGTTGGATAGATTCATTGCATGTTTAACCATCTCGGAAGGTGTTTGGCAACACTTTTTATTCATGTACACTAACTTCAATGTGTCTAGATCCAGGCTGACCAGCAAACTGCACCAAATTTCCCTAGAGTTTCACAAAGTGTCGTAAATGGTTAATGAATATGTCCTACAGGACACTAGGCGTTATTTTAAAGTTTAAGGCTAGTTTCACACATCCGGCTTCTCGCCGGTTTGCCGGATTCGGCACACGCCAGTACACTGTGTACAGTGGCAGCACGACAAGCTCCGGTCACATGCTGTCATGTGACCGGAGCATGTGACCCGGAAGTTACAGCACTTCCATTGTACTGTATACACTGTACTGGCCAGCGCCGAATCCGTCAAACCGGCGAAAAGCTGGATGTGTGAAACTAGCCTTAATGTGTCAAAAACATGCCAATATATAGATAATTGGCATATGTCTTTTAATCTTTCCAAGGAATTCATCTATGGTACGTACCCCCGTAAAGACGTGTGTTTTGATCATGATGTACGTAGTATAGCACGCTTTGGTAAGTTTAGCACCACAAAGCCCCAACTAGTTGGGTTTCTTACAGTATTACTAGAGGATACTGAAAGTAATTATTTTTTTGCATTGGATGTAAGGCTGTAAGATGGGACATGTGAAAGCTCTTGGGGAAAAATATGGAGATCACCAGAGTTAATTATTGGCAGTATTCAATAGGAAGTCCTCCTCCTCCTAGTACAGACCTCCTAATAAATACTATGGTCCTGATTTCAGCATGACTGGGTCATTGTTTGTTAGTCTTGATGAAGGGGGCACTGGTGGAAGATGCACCAAATTCACTCAGAAGTTTGGACCCCCTAATGAATTTGGCACATCTTTCAGCTGCCATGCTCCACCGGAAGAAATGTTCTTCAATCAGGGACTGGTGGAAATTGAGGAATTGATCGGTCGCTCTCTGCCACAACCCTTTTTAGCTAAGCTGCACTCACTTAGCATACAGTTGGCGTTCCTGCTTGGGACAGGCATAAAAACGTGAGAAGTATAAAAGATCTTGTGGAATTATGAGGTTCACAAAAAACCTGAGACATTATAAGCAGTTTTATGTCATTAAACTGATGGAAACTGCTTGATAAATTGGGTCTATGATCTTGTGGCGATTTAGAATGGTCACCTTTAATACAGCAAAAGCTTTATTATTTCCATTCCTGTATTCACAAAAAAAAATTTAAAGCATGTACAATCATTGGCACTAACTCACGTGTTTCCAGCACAGGCCGCTTTGGCCTTCAATCATTAGGTCACCTGACCGCTAAAGGCTGTGATTGGCTGTAGCTGTCATGTAACTGGAAGGCACTTCATGCCTTTCACTATGGTCAGTGCAGTAACTGAAACCGTGTTGGCCGCGCCTGTTTGACTGAAAGCCTGAGTTTTCCGGGAAGAATAAAGTTAATTTCCTCCTGGCAGCGGGGCTCTCGACCACACGATGTCAGAACAATATTAATGTACAGATATGGGGTCTATCTGCCGTTTAATAGCGTGCTTATTTTTTTTTACATGACTGGTTCCCTTTAAGAAATAAGCCCAAATATTCCTGGTGTAAAGAATTTAATTACCGTGTAACACTTTTTAAGTGGTTTCAGTCTTGCAGTAATACACTGTATGATTCCTACCCAGTGACAATGAGCTGGAGGCAAATTCTTAAGTATTTGCTTACAACGCAGTTTTGTGAAACCATTAAATAAGTAATCACAAGGAGTGTGGGTTTTAAATCCGGCATCCAGGAGAATATCTATTAATATTTTATACGTTTTATATGATAACTTATTTACAGGGTGGGAACTGTAATGAGTTATTGAGTTTTGATCATTTGGGAATTGGTATTTACTTACATTACTAAATGTTTGTTATATAAAACATAATTGGTTATAGCGAAAAAGCTTAATAATGAGAAAATATTCTATAGACCCGAACCATTGCTGAAGATGACAGTTCGGTTTATTAGACAGGGTCTGAAGATAAAATGTGTGTGTGTGTGTGTGTGTGTGTGTTTTCCATTAGTGAGCAGGATTTAATTTTCATCCATTTTTATTTCATGTGTCCGTTTTTACCATCCATCTGTCATCGTTTTTTATTTTTTTTTGTTTTCTTTTTTCTTGCGTACAAAAAAAGGTTACCTTTCTGAGCTTCTTTCCTAATAAACCAGGGGTAGTGGACATCTGGCCCTCAGTTAGATTTCCAGCTGGCCACAGTGCTAGGGCAGCCCTTTTTTTTTTTTTTTTACATTTTTTTTTTTTTCCTGCAGAACACAATCAAACGTTGGACTAAGGGCGGCTTTGCACACTACGACATCGCAGGTGCGATGTCGGTGGGGTCAAATTGAAAGTGACGCACATAAGGCATCGCATGCGACATCTAAGTGTGTAAAGCCTAGATGATACGATTAACGAGCGCAAAATCGTCGTAATCGTATCATCGGTGCAGTGTCGGCGTAATCCAAAATTATACGCTGACGCGACGGTCCGATGTTGTTCCTCGCTCCTGCGGCAGCACACATCGCTGTGTGTGAAGTCGCAGGAGCGAGGAACATCTCTTACCGGCGTCACCGCGGCTTTCGTAGGATATGCGGAAGTAAGGAGGTGGGCGGGATGTTTACATCCTGCTCATCTCCGCCCCTCCGCCGCTATTGGCCGCCTGCCGTGTGACGTCGCTATGACGCCGCACGACCCGCCCCCTTAGGAAGGAGGCTTGTCGCCGGCCAGAGCGACGGTCGCAGGGCAGGTGAGTGCATGTGAAGCTGGCGTAGCGATAATTTTCGCTACGCTAGCTATCACACGATATTGCTGCTGCGACGGGGGCGGGGACTATCGCGTGCGACATCGCAGCATTGGCTTGCGATGTCGCAACGTGCAAAGCCCGCCTAAGTCTGATGCCCGCCAGTGCCAGGATGTTTTTTCATAGACCAAGTTAATGCACTTTGTCTGTCTCCTATCCAGTTTCTGCCTTTGTGGTGTATACAACACTTTGTGTGTTCAGCAATGTAAATCCACCAGCCTCAGGGTATCCTAAAGCGGGCTTTACACGTTACGATTTCGCTACAGCGATCTCGTTGGGGTCACGGATTTTGTGACTCACATCTGGCCGCTGTAGCGATGTCGTAGCGTGTGACTCCTAGGAGCGATTTTGGATCGTTGCAAAAACGTCCAAAATCGCTCCTCGCTGACATGGGGGTCCGCTGCCAGTTGTCGCTGGGGCGAAGTTGATCCTCGTCCCTGCAGCAGCACACATCGCTACATGTGACGCCGCAGGAACGAGGATCATCTCCTTACCTGCCTCCGGCCACAATGCGGAAGGAAGGTGGTGGGCGGGATGTTTGGCCCGCTCATCTTCGCCCCTCCGCTTTCATTGCGCGGCCGCTTAGCGACGTCGCTGTGACGCCGAACGGACTGCCCCCTTAGAAAGGAGGCGGTTTGCCGGTCACAGCGACGTCGAAGGGCAGGTAAGTACGTGTGACGGGGGTGCGCGATTTTGTGCGCAACGGGCAGCGATATGCCCGTCGCGCACAAACGATGGGGGCGGGTCTCATGCTAGCGATATAGGGCCGGATCGCAGCGTGTAAAGCCACCCTAAGGCTAGGGCCCCACTTTGCGTTTTTAACCTGCGTTTCTGCAGCGTTTTGAGCTGCAGCGTTAAATGGCTTGCGTTTTGTTTTTCCATGTTATCCTATGGAAATTGTGAAATTTCTGACCCCACTTTGCGTTTTAAAACGCTGCGTTTAATTTGCGTATTTTGTGGCAAAAACCATGCGTTCAAAGAAGCAGCATGTCAATTGTTTTTGCCATTTTGGGTGCGTTTTGCTAACATTGAAGTCAATGAGAAATGGCAAAAAACAAGATTCCAGCAAATTCCTGCGTTTTACCTGCTTTTCCAGTGCAGAAAACATGCGTTTTGGACTTCAAAATAATGATTTCATATGTCCCTTTACACACACACACACACACAAAGACCGACAATTAAAAATAAGATTTTTCATAAATTATTGCACCTTTTCCATTAATTATTATATTACCGCTATAATTTCATTAAATTAATCTATTTTCATTATTTTTCACAAAAATATAGATTTGTTACTTTTTTTCCAAATTTTTCATTGAGTTTGACTATTTAAACTTTATTTAGCAGTGTCATGATGTTCAAAACGCAGGTGGAAAAGCAGGTAAAAAGCGCTGAAAACGCATCTAAAACGCGGTAAATACGCATGCGTCTTCAGCGCTAAATTTCTGAAAAAGGCAACTTTGGTCAAATCAATTAAATCCGAAACGTGCGTTCTGAACTGCAAGTAGAACGCAAAGTGGGGCCCTAGCCTAAGTGAGGTTTACAGCAGAGTCTGTATATCCTGTGTAATGTATAGAGCAAATATTTAAAAAAAAAAACTGACCCGCACATCCTACAAGTGTGTATAGGTGCCAGCTGAAAAAACATAATTACAAGATACATACAGCTGCAATGTATAAGGGAATTCTGGTACTGCATTACTGCTATATGAATTTTTTTTTTTTTTCATTTTTTCATATAGCAGTAATGCAGTACCAGAGTTCCCTTATACATTGATGGCATGTAGTGTGCAGCTGTATCCATTTTGTATTTGCTATGTTTTTTCAGCTGGCACCTATACACACTTGTAGGATGTGTGGGTCAGTTTTTTTAAATATTTGTAGTGAGTCTTTTTCTGACTGAGCACTCCACCCTACAAACCAGGCTGTGTTCATAATCCTTATACCAGGAGTCCTAGCTGCCCAGGCATGGAGGTTAGTCCAAATATAGGCAATTCTAGTTAGATTTTTTCTAGTCTAGTTGCCCAGACACTGATGTTTTTAACCTAGATAGTGACATTTTAGTTAGGGACCCGGAATATTGAGATTTACCTTGCCGTTGGTTTCCGGGCTTACATGCATTGGCCAATTCATAAACTAAAAATCTCATTTCTCATTTTTTCATATAGCAGTAATGCAGCACCAGAGTTCCCCTATACATTGATGGCATTTTGTCTTCAGCTGTATTTATGATGTAGAGCAGTCTGTGTCTCCTATGTGATGTATTTAAAGGTAGTCAGTGTGAAGGTGTGTGTGTGTGTATGTATGTATGTATGTATGTATGTATGTATGTATGTATGTATGTGTGCATATATGTGTATATAATGTGTGTGTGTGTGTGTGTGTGTGTGCTGATACCTGTGACAAATTTATGAAAATATCACACAAGGTTGGATAGATTCATTGCATGTTTAACCATCTCGGAAGGTGTTTGGCAACACTTTTTATTCATGTACACTAACTTCAATGTGTCTAGATCCAGGCTGACCAGCAAACTGCACCAAATTTCCCTAGAGTTTCACAAAGTGTCGTAAATGGTTAATGAATATGTCCTACAGGACACTAGGCGTTATTTTAAAGTTTAAGGCTAGTTTCACACATCCGGCTTCTCGCCGGTTTGCCGGATTCGGCACACGCCAGTACACTGTGTACAGTGGCAGCACGACAAGCTCCGGTCACATGCTGTCATGTGACCGGAGCATGTGACCCGGAAGTTACAGCACTTCCATTGTACTGTATACACTGTACTGGCCTGCGCCGAATCCGTCAAACCGGCGAAAAGCTGGATGTGTGAAACTAGCCTTAATGTGTCAAAAACATGCCAATATATAGATAATTGGCATATGTCTTTTAATCTTTCCAAGGAATTCATCTATGGTACGTACCCCCGTAAAGACGTGTGTTTTGATCATGATGTACGTAGTATAGCACGCTTTGGTAAGTTTAGCACCACAAAGCCCCAACTAGTTGGGTTTCTTACAGTATTACTAGAGGATACTGAAAGTAATTATTTTTTTGCATTGGATGTAAGGCTGTAAGATGGGACATGTGAAAGCTCTTGGGGAAAAATATGGAGATCACCAGAGTTAATTATTGGCAGTATTCAATAGGAAGTCCTCCTCCTCCTAGTACAGACCTCCTAATAAATACTATGGTCCTGATTTCAGCATGACTGGGTCATTGTTTGTTAGTCTTGATGAAGGGGGCACTGGTGGAAGATGCACCAAATTCACTCAGAAGTTTGGACCCCCTAATGAATTTGGCACATCTTTCAGCTGCCATGCTCCACCGGAAGAAATGTTCTTCAATCAGGGACTGGTGGAAATTGAGGAATTGATCGGTCGCTCTCTGCCACAACCCTTTTTAGCTAAGCTGCACTCACTTAGCATACAGTTGGCGTTCCTGCTTGGGACAGGCATAAAAACGTGAGAAGTATAAAAGATCTTGTGGAATTATGAGGTTCACAAAAAACCTGAGACATTATAAGCAGTTTTATGTCATTAAACTGATGGAAACTGCTTGATAAATTGGGTCTATGATCTTGTGGCGATTTAGAATGGTCACCTTTAATACAGCAAAAGCTTTATTATTTCCATTCCTGTATTCACAAAAAAAAATTTAAAGCATGTACAATCATTGGCACTAACTCACGTGTTTCCAGCACAGGCCGCTTTGGCCTTCAATCATTAGGTCACCTGACCGCTAAAGGCTGTGATTGGCTGTAGCTGTCATGTAACTGGAAGGCACTTCATGCCTTTCACTATGGTCAGTGCAGTAACTGAAACCGTGTTGGCCGCGCCTGTTTGACTGAAAGCCTGAGTTTTCCGGGAAGAATAAAGTTAATTTCCTCCTGGCAGCGGGGCTCTCGACCACACGATGTCAGAACAATATTAATGTACAGATATGGGGTCTATCTGCCGTTTAATAGCGTGCTTATTTTTTTTTACATGACTGGTTCCCTTTAAGAAATAAGCCCAAATATTCCTGGTGTAAAGAATTTAATTACCGTGTAACACTTTTTAAGTGGTTTCAGTCTTGCAGTAATACACTGTATGATTCCTACCCAGTGACAATGAGCTGGAGGCAAATTCTTAAGTATTTGCTTACAACGCAGTTTTGTGAAACCATTAAATAAGTAATCACAAGGAGTGTGGGTTTTAAATCCGGCATCCAGGAGAATATCTATTAATATTTTATACGTTTTATATGATAACTTATTTACAGGGTGGGAACTGTAATGAGTTATTGAGTTTTGATCATTTGGGAATTGGTATTTACTTACATTACTAAATGTTTGTTATATAAAACATAATTGGTTATAGCGAAAAAGCTTAATAATGAGAAAATATTCTATAGACCCGAACCATTGCTGAAGATGACAGTTCGGTTTATTAGACAGGGTCTGAAGATAAAATGTGTGTGTGTGTGTGTGTGTGTGTGTTTTCCATTAGTGAGCAGGATTTAATTTTCATCCATTTTTATTTCATGTGTCCGTTTTTACCATCCATCTGTCATCGTTTTTTATTTTTTTTTGTTTTCTTTTTTCTTGCGTACAAAAAAAGGTTACCTTTCTGAGCTTCTTTCCTAATAAACCAGGGGTAGTGGACATCTGGCCCTCAGTTAGATTTCCAGCTGGCCACAGTGCTAGGGCAGCCCTTTTTTTTTTTTTTTTTTTTTTTTTACATTTTTTTTTTTTCCTGCAGAACACAATCAAACGTTGGACTAAGGGCGGCTTTGCACACTACGACATCGCAGGTGCGATGTCGGTGGGGTCAAATTGAAAGTGACGCACATAAGGCATCGCATGCGACATCTAAGTGTGTAAAGCCTAGATGATACGATTAACGAGCGCAAAATCGTCGTAATCGTATCATCGGTGCAGTGTCGGCGTAATCCAAAATTATACGCTGACGCGACGGTCCGATGTTGTTCCTCGCTCCTGCGGCAGCACACATCGCTGTGTGTGAAGTCGCAGGAGCGAGGAACATCTCTTACCGGCGTCACCGCGGCTTTCGTAGGATATGCGGAAGTAAGGAGGTGGGCGGGATGTTTACATCCTGCTCATCTCCGCCCCTCCGCCGCTATTGGCCGCCTGCCGTGTGACGTCGCTATGACGCCGCACGACCCGCCCCCTTAGGAAGGAGGCTTGTCGCCGGCCAGAGCGACGGTCGCAGGGCAGGTGAGTGCATGTGAAGCTGGCGTAGCGATAATTTTCGCTACGCTAGCTATCACACGATATTGCTGCTGCGACGGGGGCGGGGACTATCGCGTGCGACATCGCAGCATTGGCTTGCGATGTCGCAACGTGCAAAGCCCGCCTAAGTCTGATGCCCGCCAGTGCCAGGATGTTTTTTCATAGACCAAGTTAATGCACTTTGTCTGTCTCCTATCCAGTTTCTGCCTTTGTGGTGTATACAACACTTTGTGTGTTCAGCAATGTAAATCCACCAGCCTCAGGGTATCCTAAAGCGGGCTTTACACGTTACGATTTCGCTACAGCGATCTCGTTGGGGTCACGGATTTTGTGACTCACATCTGGCCGCTGTAGCGATGTCGTAGCGTGTGACTCCTAGGAGCGATTTTGGATCGTTGCAAAAACGTCCAAAATCGCTCCTCGCTGACATGGGGGTCCGCTGCCAGTTGTCGCTGGGGCGAAGTTGATCCTCGTCCCTGCAGCAGCACACATCGCTACATGTGACGCCGCAGGAACGAGGATCATCTCCTTACCTGCCTCCGGCCACAATGCGGAAGGAAGGTGGTGGGCGGGATGTTTGGCCCGCTCATCTTCGCCCCTCCGCTTTCATTGCGCGGCCGCTTAGCGACGTCGCTGTGACGCCGAACGGACTGCCCCCTTAGAAAGGAGGCGGTTTGCCGGTCACAGCGACGTCGAAGGGCAGGTAAGTACGTGTGACGGGGGTGCGCGATTTTGTGCGCAACGGGCAGCGATATGCCCGTCGCGCACAAACGATGGGGGCGGGTCTCATGCTAGCGATATAGGGCCGGATCGCAGCGTGTAAAGCCACCCTAAGGCTAGGGCCCCACTTTGCGTTTTTAACCTGCGTTTCTGCAGCGTTTTGAGCTGCAGCGTTAAATGGCTTGCGTTTTGTTTTTCCATGTTATCCTATGGAAATTGTGAAATTTCTGACCCCACTTTGCGTTTTAAAACGCTGCGTTTAATTTGCGTATTTTGTGGCAAAAACCATGCGTTCAAAGAAGCAGCATGTCAATTGTTTTTGCCATTTTGGGTGCGTTTTGCTAACATTGAAGTCAATGAGAAATGGCAAAAAACAAGATTCCAGCAAATTCCTGCGTTTTACCTGCTTTTCCAGTGCAGAAAACATGCGTTTTGGACTTCAAAATAATGATTTCATATGTCCCTTTACACACACACACACACACAAAGACCGACAATTAAAAATAAGATTTTTCATAAATTATTGCACCTTTTCCATTAATTATTATATTACCGCTATAATTTCATTAAATTAATCTATTTTCATTATTTTTCACAAAAATATAGATTTGTTACTTTTTTTTCCAAATTTTTCATTGAGTTTGACTATTTAAACTTTATTTAGCAGTGTCATGATGTTCAAAACGCAGGTGGAAAAGCAGGTAAAAAGCGCTGAAAACGCATCTAAAACGCGGTAAATACGCATGCGTCTTCAGCGCTAAATTTCTGAAAAAGGCAACTTTGGTCAAATCAATTAAATCCGAAACGTGCGTTCTGAACTGCAAGTAGAACGCAAAGTGGGGCCCTAGCCTAAGTGAGGTTTACAGCAGAGTCTGTATATCCTGTGTAATGTATAGAGCAAATATTTAAAAAAAAAAACTGACCCGCACATCCTACAAGTGTGTATAGGTGCCAGCTGAAAAAACATAATTACAAGATACATACAGCTGCAATGTATAAGGGAATTCTGGTACTGCATTACTGCTATATGAATTTTTTTTTTTTTTTCATTTTTTCATATAGCAGTAATGCAGTACCAGAGTTCCCTTATACATTGATGGCATGTAGTGTGCAGCTGTATCCATTTTGTATTTGCTATGTTTTTTCAGCTGGCACCTATACACACTTGTAGGATGTGTGGGTCAGTTTTTTTAAATATTTGTAGTGAGTCTTTTTCTGACTGAGCACTCCACCCTACAAACCAGGCTGTGTTCATAATCCTTATACCAGGAGTCCTAGCTGCCCAGGCATGGAGGTTAGTCCAAATATAGGCAATTCTAGTTAGATTTTTTCTAGTCTAGTTGCCCAGACACTGATGTTTTTAACCTAGATAGTGACATTTTAGTTAGGGACCCGGAATATTGAGATTTACCTTGCCGTTGGTTTCCGGGCTTACATGCATTGGCCAATTCATAAACTAAAAATCTCATTTCTCATTTTTTCATATAGCAGTAATGCAGCACCAGAGTTCCCCTATACATTGATGGCATTTTGTCTTCAGCTGTATTTATGATGTAGAGCAGTCTGTGTCTCCTATGTGATGTATTTAAAGGTAGTCAGTGTGAAGGTGTGTGTGTGTGTATGTATGTATGTATGTATGTATGTATGTATGTGTGCATATATGTGTATATAATGTGTGTGTGTGTGTGTGTAATATATATATATATATATATATATATATAATATATATACACACACACACACACACACACACACACACACACACACACACACATATGTATATGTATATGTGTGTGTGTGTGTATATTATAATATATATGTATATATGTATGTGTGTGTGCTCCCCACCCCCCAGGACTACTCCACCTATTATACTTCTCTCTCCCCAGGACTACTCCTCCAACACACACCGCACAAAACATACCTCCCCCCAAAACACACACACGCACCACACACACACACACAACGCTGCAGACACGCAGCGCTCCACAAACGTAACACACACAACGCAACACACAAACACCGCTCTCACACACCCCCCACACCCAGACAACACCCAGAACATTTACAGCGCCCTACACAAACACTTTGCAACTACACACAACAACATCTAGAGTGTGTGTGTGTGTATTTCTAACCCCCCCCCTTCTGCTTGAGTTCAATAAACGTTACACGAGTAATGATTAATTTCCCATTGTGAGGAGACATACAGTGATATATGCGTCTGTGTTTGGTACGACTACTGCTGCGATCACTTCTTTTAAAAAATTACACTGATCAACAGAGATTTTGTTAATTGAGTACTGTAGGTTGTTCTAGTTATATGCTGACTCTGAATTTGCAATCAGAATTTTTCTATCTGGCACCAATTTTGCCATAAAAAAAAAAATTCTCCCCAATAAATTTAGCCTTCATTGGCCTTCATAAATTACTTTCCCTTTTCAGGTGCTGGTAACTTTCAGGTAACTTTGCCCTGTTCTTATGAAGTTGGTTTCTTTTCATACTTTGGTAACAATCAGAGCTCAGGGTTTTTTCCAAAGTTGACTAATATTAGGGATTTGAGTGCTTTAGGGTTTCACAGGTTACATATCTAAAAACCTCATTATCTCACTGTTCTTCGTGAATGTCAATTGTATTTTTACCACTAAGTTCTGTTTTACTTTAAACTGTGTAGAAATTTGGCTCACTCAGCGATGTTTCAGGTAGACACAGGAGGCAACTTTAAACAAAACATGCAAGACTCTTTCATTAAGAATTCATAAAGCAAACCACAAAAAAAAAATAAACAGCCTTTCTTTGCAGGACCACAGAATACATAGTACTAATAAAGGCACTACAACGAGAGTGCAGCACACAAGACTAAACATGTAGACTTTACGCAGGAGGATTTCTTACCTCCACACAGACTAATGAACCCACATGGAATAGTGTACACCATGGGATGCCCCAATGTGGGGATATATGAGCAGCCAGTCTCGCCCAGCTCTCTTACTAGTCAGCCTTATTCCTCCTCTTAATACTATACATACTGGAGCTAGCTTCCAGGTTTACCTCACAGAGAATAACCACCTCTGTGATGCATATCTCCACTCCATGACATATCCGGTGGCCATCTTACAAAACCTCCCCGTCTGCCAAAGCTGAGATGCTTGGCACTGTCCAACAACAGACAGTGAACTCTTGACAGAGTGTCAACATTGACATATAGTTTCCCGGGCCTATGCTCTACATAGAAGCTAAAGTTCTGGAGTGCAAGGAACCACCTAGTTACTCTGGCATTATTCCCTTTCTTTTTGCACATCAATCTCAAAGGGGCATGGTCTGACACTACCTGGAAATTTAGATTAGTATCTTAGAGTGTCCAATGTACGCTTTATAGCTAAACACTTCTCCACAATGGAATAATTCTTCTCGTAGTAAGACCGTTTCAGACTCGGGTAAATTATTGGGTGTTCTTCGTTGTTCACTTCTTCTGACAAGACAAGACCTAACCTGATCTCTGATGCGTCTGTCTGGACCACAGACTCCTTATTGCAGTTTTGTGCGACCCACACAGGTTGTTTATGCAGGGCTAGCTTCAGTTCTTAGAAGGATGCCTCCGCTGCTGGAGACCACTTGACCATAGCTGACTTTGTGCCCTTAAGGAGGGTGGTCAGGATTGTGTCTATTATCGCAAAGTTCGGGATTAAGCTACAGTAGTAGCCCACGATGCCCATGAACTCCCTAGTTTGTTTCTTTGAGAGCGGTTGTGGCTAGTTCTGGATTGCATCCACCTTATTTGCTTGGGATATGATCTTACCCCTGCCCACGACATAGCCTAAGTATCTGGCTTCTTCCATATCGCAGCACATTTCTTCGGGTTGACAAAAATCCTCGCTTTCCTTAATGCATCAAAGTCACCTGGACCTGGCCGAGATCGCTTCCCCAATCCTGGTTGAAGATCACAATGTCATCCAGGCAGGTCGCTGCATATTTCTTGTGGTAGCTGCATAGTTCTTGTGGTAGATTTGGTCTTTGGCTCTCTGGAAGGTGGCTGCAGCTCCTTTCAGCCCAAATGGCATCCAGACATACTGGAAACGACCATCTGGCGTTGAAAAGGCATTCTTCTCCTTTGGAAAGGAGACTCTGCCAATACCCTTTTGTGAGGTCCAGGGTGGTGATGTAGTGGGCTGGCCCTAGCCTGTCAATGAGGTCATCGACATGGGGCAATGGATATATGTCGAACTTGAAAACCTGGTTCAACCTTTTGTAGTAGTTTTGAGAACCACCATTCTCCATCTGGTTTCAGCACCAAGACAATAGGACTGGACTAGTCTCTCTTGGAATAATCAGTCACTCCTAGGTCCAACATCCACTTCAGCTCCTTCAAGATTAACTCATCAGGCCTGGGATATCAGATATGGCTTCAAAATCACTCAGACATGAGGTTCCGTGATGATCTCATGTTCTATGACCGGAGTACAATCTGTCACGTCTGAGAACAAATCTCTGTTCTGATGAAGCAATTCCCAGCACTGTTGCTTCTGGGCAGGTTACAACATCTCTGCCACCTTGACAATTTTCACGTCTGCTTTGGACTTAGCGACCAAAGGCTGAGCTTCCCGGGGTTCCCTAACTCATCATGGCTTGATGACATTGAAGGGGTACACCTGGTAGGGCTTCCTTCTCCCTCATTGATGGATTTTATAAATAACTTCACCCAAATTTTTGACCACTTCATAGGGGCCTTGCCAATTAGTCAGAAATTTTCATTCCTCTGTATGGGCATCAGTACACTCCCGGGCTGAATTGTCTCTCCCTTGCTGACTGACTGTACACCCTCTACTGTGCTCTTGTGCCTGGAGGAGGTGTTCTCTCTCGATGTGTGTCACTTCAGCAATTTTTTTTTGCATTTGGGTCACATGCTCGATTGTGCTCTTGTAGGTTCTATTCTCTGCTTTCCAGGTCACTTTCGCTATAGCCAGAAGTCTATGAGGGTGTTGGCCTTACAACAGCTCAAATAGGGAAAACACCGTAGAGGCCTAAGGGACTTCTCTGAAGGAGAAGAACAGGTACTGTAGTAGACAGTCCCAGTCTTGGCTGTCCTTTTCCACCACCTTCTTTTAGCATGGCCTTCAACATTTTATTTAACCGTTCCATGATTCAGCAGTAGTATACGGAGGAACTAAGTTGTGTGATCTGGAGGGCTTTTGCATAATTGCCTCATAACTTTTGAGATTAATGGGGTCCATTGGTCCATCAGGATCTCTTTTGGCAGTCCAGTTCAGGAAAAGATTTGGATCAGTTCTTTAGCTATATTCTTAGCAGAGAAATTTCTCTATGGTACTGCCTCCGGGTACCATGTAGCATAATACATACCCACTGATGCCCTCTGGCAGACGACCCAGGGGTCCCACTAAATCCATTGCTATGCAATTAAAGGGGACTTTAGTAATGGGTAACAGCACTAAGGGGCTGTGCAACTGAGCAATCAGGGCGGTTAGCTGGCAGATGGGACATGACCTGCAATAATTAAAAATCTCTCAGCGACAGCGGGGTCAGAAGAACCTCTGGAGGATCTGTTCCTGTGTTTTGTCTACCCCGAGATGGCTACCGAAGACATGAATATAGGCCATGTCTAACACCCTGTGCCTGTACGGTCTTGGTACCATCAACTGTTCTAATACCTCACCTTTCTGCTTGCAGACAAAATAGAATAATTCCACATTTGCAAAATATGAATACCTAGTGTCGGCCCCTGGTTCTTGAGTAACTCCTGTTTTAAAACCGTAACGTTTCCAAACGCCCCTTTTTAAGAGTAAAGTCCCTGAGTTGAGCAGTTCCAAAGTTACCTCTGGACACGCCCCGCTCAGGAATGTTGGTCTCTGGGAGAGTGTCCTCATTTTCATAGCCAATCAGCAAACAAAGGGGAAACCCAACAGACTCAGACTACGATGGGGTTCCTTCAGAGGTGCCCTGGTTGTTGACTGAGAAACCCAGAAATTCCATTCCCCCCCAACAAGTCTCAAAACAAGGCAAAGTCCCACTCTATTAGAACAGGGTGTGACAAGTTCTTGACACTAAAATCATGTGACATAGTGACACAGTTTGCCCTTTTTTCCCCTTATTTGGCCCTTTATTAGGGACATCAAACTCCCTTTGTCCAACAAACCAGTCATTGGCACCTCGTTCACTGACCTGGGATATGCCTGTGGCCCCTCACCAGGTTGAGAGTCAACAGTGCAGGCAGGGTATGCATAAGATGAGCAACGCCAACCCATGTTGTAGTCTATCGGCTTGGTGGTCATGGGTCAACGGGTAGCTATGCGACCTGGGGAGTGACACTTCCAACAAATCATATTTATGGGGGCCTTATGCAATAACTCAGGCACCCCTTGGGACCTTGGATGCTCCCATTTGCGACTGTAGTACCTTTTATTTGGGTGTCATTCTTTCTTCCTTTTGGGGACCCCAATATGGAGAAGCTACAGCCCCTTGTTTCTCTAAGGATCTCTCAACCTCCCTGGTATTCTCTACCGTGCCCACCAGGTCATTGGCATTCCGGGGATCTCCCTGAGCAACCCAGGACTGAACCGCCCTGAGAAGGGAGTGGCTGAACCTGTCCATGACGTCCCTTTCCACCATCTGCGCTGGGAGAATCTGTTTGCAATCACTTTTGAGCCAGATGTAATAAGTCAAACATTAGGAAGCAGAGTGGTTACTCACCGTAATAATCCCAGGGATGCACCCGCTGAGCCCTGACAGCCAGATTTACACCTAGGCGTGCCAGGATCTCTCATCAACTTGGCATACTCTTTTTGCTTCCTGCAGATCTAGGTCATAATAGGCCAGCTGCATTTCCCCTGTTGGATATGGCACCACCACCCTTGTAGTAGACTGTAAAAATCAGACAGCACTCTTAACTACATAAAGATGGCAGCTAAGTACTATCCACTTGAATGGATGTATTTGATCCACAAACCGTAAAGCGGACTATTTTCGTGAGTCTCATAACCTTCAAAAATTAATTCTGGCCACTAATTCAAACTGACGTACCCCCCACTTTCCCCCAACATTTGTGGGGGGGGAAAGTGCGTCTTTTAGGCTATGTGCCCACGGGGACATTGTCCTGCGGATATATCCGCAAGACATTCCGCAGGTGCTCCCAGAAATCCGCACAGAACTTTCTCTGTTTCAATGCTGCGGATATACAGCGGAATGTCGTGTGGATATGGTGCGGGCATTCTGCATTGAGGATACAGTACCATGGCTTCGGCACTGCATCCTCAATGCAGAACAAGTGCTGCAGTGATCGGGGTGCTCATACTTACCTCCATCATGCAGCACCTCGCTTTCCGGTAGCCGGGTCACTCTGTCAGCGTCTGGTGCACTGTGCTGGAGGTGGGCAAGCCTGAATTAGCTCCGGCTGTCACATGACCGGAGCTCGTGCAGGCCCCGCCCACCTCTTCCTTCCTGTACCTGGCTGGATCCACCGCGCTGCTGCCACTGCCGCTACACCGGACGGAGAAAGTGACTCGGGTCTCTATCAAGGCAGGTAAGTATATGGAACCCTGCGGAGAAATCCGCAACAATAATTGACATGCTGTAGATTTTTCCGCACGAAAATCCGCACGATTTCCGCTGCGGAAAAATCCGCAGCGCGGGCACAACATTTCCCAAATGCCATAGAAATGGCTGGGGAGTATCTGTGCTGCAGATTTCTAGAAAATCCGCGGCTTTTCCGTGAGAAATCCGCGGCAAAATCCGCGCATTTTCCGCAGCGTGGGCACATAGCCAATAGTGCGAAAAATAAGGTAGTTTTATTTGACAGAACAGATCATTACTGAATCAGTCACTACTAGAGTGCTGGAGTCACAAATCAGATTGTAGATTGTCAGATTTGAATGAGGTGTTGGAGAATAGTTCAAGGTGGATTTGCTCTAAATAAAGTTGAAAAGCAAATGGGTTTAATTAGATGGGGCAATAGGGCAGTAGCTGGATACACTGGCCGGATTGCATAAGGATGGGTGTGCTCTGTGTTTAAAGCACCAAAGGTTTTTTTTTTTTCTAATTGTTTTACCGCTGGAATGGTGCCACTGACCTAAGTTCCCTGCAATTAGTCTCATACTTACATGCCACCGTCTTAATCTTTAATTGGCACTACTCTAGTCAGTCTCCAGCAGTTTATGACCTGCTAGATTGGATCTCTCCAGTGTTTGCTGGGCGATCTAGAAGTCGCAACTAATTTAAGTTTGAGAGCCAGAATGAGGCTCCCATAGACTTGCATTGAAAGCTTGTAACCGTTACCTCGGATTTTCAGTCAGTCAGAAGTTACGGTCACAAGATAGTGCATCAAAACCGGAGTGGCACGGAGAAGAGCTGATGTCAGCAGCCAAAAAGTAGAATACTATGTTTAGGGACCGTAGGTTAGTGATACCGCCTCAGCGTTGAACTTTTAAAAAAACAAAAAAAAACAAACGAAAATAAAAAAAACCTCTGGGATGGTGCTTTAAAAGAAGGGGGAAAATGCCAGTGCTTATTGATGGGCTTGCATGGACTTTATCAGCACAGAATGACAGTTCAAACAAAGTACAAGCACTCAATGCATCATGGCAAGGCCAGATTTTGAATACACCTTTCCACCTGGTTGTTTACCATCTATCTTCACCTTTTTCTGGTTCTATGAAGCCAGAGCTATCAAAAGAGGATGGGGGTGGAGATTTAGAGAAAACCAGCAGGTGGAAAGATGTGTTTAAATGTGTGGCGACACAATGATGCACTGAGTGGCGGTACTTACTTTGCACAGTCATTCTGTGCTCAGAGAGTCCCTTTTTAAAGGTAGGTTGTAGCTGTGATAAACTGTGATAAACACTGTAGTAAGCTTAGGGGTTGAGAATGGATAGGGTCTAGTCGACAAGTAGTGAGGTGGGATTTGGACAGTAAGGGTATGATTACACTTGCGCATAGCTTCTGATGTGAGTGCATCGGAAGCCATATGCTAATGACCCTCTGCTGCGAATGTCAGCCGAGGGTCATGTGACTGTGATCTGATCTTACTATTGTATCACAGCTGTGGAGAAGAGGGAGCACTTTCTCTCCATCTCCTCTGCGTATATTGCACTGCACTCAGATTACATGCGAGTGCAGTGCGATGTTTCACACGTACCCATAGACTTGTATGTGAGCGTGTGAGCCCAAAACTCAGTGCTGAACGCAGCATGTTGCAATTCATTTTTCAGGCCCATATGGCATGAGAAATCAATCGCAGATGGACACTGCCCCATAATTTTGCACTGGTGAGAATGCAGGCCGATGTTTTATGGGATTGCACTCGTCTGTGCAAAACACAAGTGGAACCGTGCCTTAAGGTGGATATCTGTAATGGTAGCAAAGTGAGTTATGTGGGGCTGGGTAGATGTGGAGAAAGGTGTTGGTCTGTAATATAGTTTTCTCTGTTATCGATCTTGTGTTTTGCAGTATGTGGCAAAACTCTCGGGTTGTAGATGTGGAATAGGTCATCGGGGGATGGAGTTATAAATGTGGAATAATTGTCACATAACTAACCTTGATTAGGTTACCGTATTTTTCGGACTATAAGACGCACTTTTTCCCCCCAAATGTTGGGGGGAAAGTGGGGGGTGCGTCTTATGGTCTGAATGAGGGTGCTTCAGTGGAGCGGGTCATCGGGGGCACGAGCAGGCTGTCGCAGCGTCTGCCGTGACCACGTGGACCCGCTCATTTCATATGCATGCCCATCCTCCTGCTCATCATCTCTCAGCGCTAAAGCCGGCACTGACAGGTGGGTGGGATGATGAGCGGGGGGTGCGTGCATAATTAACAGCCTGCCCGCATGATCACCCCTGGCAACTACAGCCTGGAGTGATCATGTGCGGCTGTATTCACTGCCCTCCGTGCATAATTATCAGCGCGGGATGCAGTGAATCAGTGTACTCACCAGTCACCGTGTGTGGAGCTGTCCCCCTGTAGCATCGTGATGTCTTCCTGTCTGTGGCGGTCAGCTGATCTGTGTAGAGAGCGGGAGGTGAGCACAGCGATTACGTCATCGCTGTGCGCACAGCTAGTGTCCACACAGATTAGCTGACCGGCACAGACAGGAAGACATCGCGATGCTGCAGACAACGGTGACGGCTCCACATAGCGGCGCTGCAGCTGAGACAGAGCTGAAGATGATCGGTGCTGCAGGGAGTGAGGAAAGGTGAGTATAAACGTTTTTTTTTTTTTTTTCCTGTGCCACAGGATACAGGCCATATACCAGGATGGGGGGATATTAGGAGCAGGATGGAAGGGGGTATATTATGAGCAGGATGGAAGGGGGTATAATATGAGCAGGATGGGGGTATATTATGAGCAGGATGGAAGGGGGGTATATTATGAGCAGGATGGAAGGGGGGTATATTATGAGCAGGATGGATGGGGGTATATTATGAGCAGGATGGATGGGGGAATATTATGAGCAGGATGGATATACAAGGCAGGAGGATCGTTACCAGAATGGGGTACCTTAGTAAAGAATCTGGGGACTTTACCCCCATAACAGTGTCAGCAGCAGATCCTCGCCCCATAACAGTGTGTCATGACCACATTTTTTGGTTAAAATTTTATTTTCCTATTTTCCTCCTCTAAAACCAGGGTGCGTCTTATGGTCAGGTGCGTCTTATAGTCCGAAAAATATGGTAATTGGGGAGCAGGTATAATTTGCACAACTAAAATCGTGGCACAGATTTCTAATGGGATTAAGGTCAGAAGGGCATTTAAGAACATCTGATTTTATAACCTACTTTCCAGTATTGCTCAGTACTTTTGGTTCAAACTCTTGAAAGACAAATGCTAATGCCTGCGCCAGAAGAACAGGGAATCCTGAACCATGGTCTAAGACTGGTATCTACAACCTTCCATAATCCAGTTGCTGAGAAACTGTGGTAAATAAGCAGCAGAAGTTTTGAAAATGTTGTAAGATGCCAATTTTATCCTTTGTATTGCACTTAACAGCCATTGCACTAGGTGCCTTACGTGAATATCTCTCCATATGAGCATGCACAATGTTGATACTATAAAATACAAGTTTATCTGAAAAATCCGCTGATTTATGCTACGATGGAACATACCTTAAATGTCCAAAGCTTCTCACAAGACAATGTGATAAAGGTTTATATTATTTTCATCTGAGCAAATTCCTTTTTTTTGCCTTTTGTACAGGACTCTTGCAGAATACTGTGCCAAGCTGAAATCCCTCAAAGTAAAGCATTGCCACAACGTGACTGAATCTAGTCTAGGAATCTTGCGGAAGAGAGATGTTACCTTGGATGTGGAGCCTCCTTTACAGCGAGCATTAGTTCTCTTGCAGGACGTTGTTGGATTTGCACCATTTATTAATCTTCAAATATAGCAGTGTTTGCAAAGCTAGGCCACCCATTATCTCATTTACCCCAAACCCAGTAGACCAAGACCCATAACACTACTACACCGGCACAGTCTGCAGCCAGGCTTTACAGCAGCAGTAAACATTTTAAAAGGTGCTATGAGGACGGAGAACATTACTTTGTGGCTGGAGGCAGCAGAGATTTACTGCCATAATTCAACAGGAGGTTGATGGTGATTATTAGCACATCAAGATCTTTGATTTGTTGACCTTTTACAGAGCAAGGAACAGCAGACTGCCCCGCCGGTGACACCATCGATGGCATTATTTATTACTGCGGAGCAAGAAGAGACATATTTACACAGTATCATTCACTTCAGCTAACTTTATGCAGCGAATGAAGCGTGGATCAGCTGCTGACTAGATTGTCAGGATAGGGGATTAATATGGATAAACCGTTTGGTGGAAGTATTTTGTGTTTTTAATGATAATGTTAAATATGAGTTAATAAAATGAATGGATTATGCGAAAGCTTATTGTGGATTGTTGGCATTTTAATTACAGGATTAGTGTGTGTGTGTGTGTGTGTGTGTGTATGTGTATGTATGTACAGTCTGTCCACCCATATCCTGTCCATTGCCATTAACTTGAGAATGGCGGCAGCTATAGGCATAGAAGTGGTGTCTAGGTATAGTAAAGTAGCCATGCGCTACGCAATGAAACCACCTATAGCGCCACCTGGTGGAAAACAACAGTTAGCATTTTTATCTCAAAAACAACGAGATAGAGGAAAAAAAAAAGTGAATTACAAAGTTGTAGGGCATCATCAATTCAATACGAATCAACACTTTGCATACAGAAATGCTATGATTAGAATGTGTAAAACTCACAAGGCTGCAGACGTGAAGCCATACCTCATGGAGACCTTCCTACAAGTCATTGGGTATGGTGGCTGCGTGGAGTGGCCTCCACGCTCACCTGACCTGACCCCATTGGACTTCTTTCTGTGAGGTTACATCAAACAGCAGGTGTATGCGACCCCTCCACCAACATTGCAGGACCTACGACAACGTATCACAGATGCTTGTGCAATCGTGTCACCTACCATGCTGTCCAGAGTCCAGATGTGCATTGCAGCTGACGGTGGCCACTTTGAGCATCGAAGTTAAATGAGCGCCATATGTGTGACCAGCATTCAATGTTTTTGGAGGGGGGTCATGGATTTCATATATCACTTCCGTATGCAAGGTGTCGAATCGTATTGAATTGATGATGCCCTACAATTTGTTAATTCATTATTTAAGTTGAAAATGGCAGCGCTCAGGCACTGGTTGAAGGAAATGTGCGGAGCTGCAATTGATCAATTACTACCCACACGTGCAATTGATCACTGCACTACCCACACGTGCAAATGATATATGAATGTTTGGGAATAAACCGTGAGGCTCCTGGCAACACTTGCCGAAAAATGTTGAAATATATGTATAACAATGTATACAGATGAATAAAGAATGAATAGAAAATATATCTGAGCAACAATATTCACATTCGGCAAAATATATTGATTACCTGAAATAATTAGATGAATCTATGGACATCTTAATGGTAGGTTATGGTGGTCTGGTCAGTATACAGGTTCAGAAACTGGTAGTAATTTTGAGAAATATAACTGAACAAAATGGAGGATAAATAACTGTAGATGACAATAGTTGTCTAATTGAAAGGATACACAAATGCGGGTGTCTGATTCAGGAATCAATGGAATGTTGTAGTTCTAATCAGAATAAATTTCAATTTTAATCAGAAGAGGTTAATGCAGTGTGACTAACACTTTGTGATTTTATTAAGGTACCGTATTTTTCGCTTAAATACAGTGCCTACAAGTAGTATTCAACCCCCTGCAGATTTAGCAGGTTTACACATTCGGAATTAACTTGGCATTGTGACATTTGGACTGTAGATCAGCCTGGAAGTGTGAAATGCACTGCAGCAAAAAAGAATGTTGGTTTTTTTTTTTGTTTTTTTTTTTAAATTGTGAAAAGTTTATTCAGAGGGTCATTTATTATTCAACCCCTCAAACCACCAGAATTCTGTTTGGTTCCCCTAAAGTATTAAGAAGTATTTCAGGCACAAAGAACAATGAGCTTCACATGTTTGGATTAATTCTCTTTTTCCAGCCTTTTCTGACTAATTAAGACCCTCCCCAAACTTGTGAACAGCACTCATACTTGGTCAACATGGGAAAGACAAAGGCGCATTCCAAGGCCATCAGAGACAAGATCGTGGAGGGTCACAAGGCTGGCAAGGGGTACAAAACCCTTTCCAAGGAGTTGGGCCTACCTGTCTCCACTGTTGGGAGCATCATCCGGAAGTGGAAGGCTTATGGAACTACTGTTAGCCTTCCACGGCCTGGTCAGCCTTTGAAAGTTTCCACCCGTGCCGAGGCCAGGCTTGTCCGAAGAGTCAAGGCTAACCCAAGGACAACAAGGAAGGAGCTCCGGGAAGATCTCATGGCAGTGGGGACATTGGTTTCAGTCAATACCATAAGTAACGTACTCCACCGCAATGGTCTTCGTTCCAGACGAGCCTGTAAGGTACCTTTTACTTTCAAAGCGTCATGTCAAGGCTCGTCTACAGTTTGCTCATGATCACTTGGAGGACTCTGAGACAGACTGGTTCAAGGTTCTCTGGTCTGATGAGACCAAGATCGAGATCTTTGGCGCCAACCACACACGTGACGTTTGGAGACTGGATGGCACTGCATACGACCCCAAGAATACCATCCCTACAGTCAAGCATGGTGGTGGCAGCATCATGCTGTGGGGCTCTTTCTCAGCCAAGGGGCCTGGCCATCTGGTCCGCATCCATGGGAAGATGGATAGCACGGCCTACCTGGAGATTTTGGCCAAGAACCTCCGTTCCTCCATCAAGGATCTAAAGATGGGTCGTCATTTCATCTTCCAACAAGACAACGACCCAAAGCACACAGCCAAGAAAACCAAGGCCTGGTTCAAGAGGGAAAAAATCAAGGTGTTGCAGTGGCCTAGTCAGTCTCCTGACCTTAACCCAATTGAAAACTTGTGGAAGGAGCTCAAGATTAAAGTCCACATGAGACACCCAAAGAACCTAGATAACTTTGAGAAGATCTGCATGGAGGAGCGGGCCAAGATAACTCCAGAGACCTGTGCCGGCCTGATCAGGTCTTATAAAAGACGATTATTAGCTGTAATTGCAAACAAGGGTTTTTCCACAAAATATTAAACCTAGGGATTGAATAATAATTGACCCACACTCTTATGTTGAAAATTTATTAAAATTTAACTGAGCAACATACAGTTAGGTCCAGAAATATTTGGACAGTGACACAAGTTTTGTTATTTTAGCTGTTTACAAAAACATGTTAAGAAATACAATTATATATATAATATGGGCTGAAAGTGCACACTCCCAGATGATCGCCGCATACTTTCTTTGGTGAAGAAGAACCCGTTCACAACATCAACTGAAGTCCAGAACACTCTCAGTGAAGTAGGTGTATCTGTCTCTAAGTCAACAGTAAAGAGAAGACTCCATGAAAGTAAATGCAAAGGGTTCACATCTAGATGCAAACCATTCATCAATTCCAAAAATAGACAGGCCAGAGTTAAATTTGCTGAAAAACACCTCATGAAGCCAGCTCAGTTCTGGAAAAGTATTCTATGGACAGATGAGACAAAGATCAACCTGTACCAGAATGATGGGAAGAAAAAAGTTTGGAGAAGAAAGGGAACAGCACATGATCCAAGGCACACCACATCCTCTGTAAAACATGGTGGAGGCAACGTGATGGCATGGGCATGCATGGCTTTCAATGGCACTGGGTCACTTGTGTTTATTGATGACATAACAACAGCAGACAAGAGTAGCCGGATGAATTCTGAAGTGTACCGGGATATACTTTCAGCCCAGATTCAGCCAAATGCCGCAAAGTTGATCGGACGGCGCTTCATAGTACAGATGGACAATGACCCCAAGCATACAGCCAAAGCTACCCAGGAGTTCATGAGTGCAAAAAAGTGGAACCTTCTGCAATGGCCAAGTCAATCACCAGATCTTAACCCAATTGAGCATGCATTTCACTTGCTCAAATCCAGACTTAAGACGGAAAGACCCACAAACAAGCAAGACCTGAAGGCTGCGGCTGTAAAGGCCTGGCAAAGCATTAAGAAGGAGGAAACCCAGCGTTTGGTGATGTCCATGGGTTCCAGACTTAAGGCAGTGATTGCCCCCAAAGGATTCGCAACAAAATATTGAAAATAAAAATATTTTGTTTGGGTTTGCTTTATTTGCCCAATTACTTTTGACCTCCTAAAATGTGGAGTGTTTGTAAAGAAATGTGTACAATTCCTACAATTTCTATCAGATATTTTTGTTCAAACCTTCAAATTAAACGTTACAATCTGCACTTGAATTCTGTTGTAGAGATTTCATTTCAAATCCAATGTGGTGGCATGCAGAGCCCAACCCGCGAAAATTGTGTCACTGTCCAAATATTTCTGGACCTAACTGCAACTTGTTGGTTTGTAAGATTTATGCATCTGTTAATAAATCCTGCTCTTGTTTGAAGTTTGCAGGCTCTAACTTATTTGCATCTTATCAAACCTGCTAAATCTGCAGGGGGTTGAATACTACTTGTAGGCACTGTGTGTATATATATATATATAATATATATATATAATACACTGCAGGGTCCAGGGGAGGTGGGGGCAGCAGCTCTGGAGTGCTGCTGGGGGCAGGTGAACGCTGTGGGCGGCAGCGTTAGATCTTCTGCTCCCGCTCATATAATATGCACAGCCGCTGTCCATCACCATGATGCTGAAATCGCACCGCAGTGACGGGCTGGGGGAGCGGTGCATATTATATTTTTCGGCAAGTGTTGCCAGGAGCCTCACTGTTTATTCCCAAACATTTATATATCATTTACACGTGTGGGTAGCGCAGTGGTCTCATCCCCCCCCCCCATTTGCCTAATTTTTTTATTCACTTTTTTTACCTCTATCTCGTTCCATTTTCAAGATAAAAATGCTAACTCCGTTGTTTTCCACCAGGTGGTCCAATAGATGGTTTCATTGTGTAGCGCATGGCTACTTTACTATACCTAGACACCACTTCTATGCCTATAGATGGCGCCATTCTCAAGTTAATGCAAAACAAGAATGCCGCTGAGACACCATCACATGTTTCTCAACGCTGGCAGGAAACTGGCCAGGTCTTTCACCGGGAAGGAACAACCATGGGAAACCAACCAGACAAGGAAACCGCCTATACAAAAAACATAATATCCATCCACAGACAGCTGTTTTGGGGTATTCTCAAGTTAATGGCGGTGGACACAGAGTGTGTGTGTGTGTGTGTGTGTGTGTGTGTGTGTGTGTGTATAATGTGTAGAGGCCAGAAGTTTACATACACTATCTAAAAAGACACACAAGCATGTTTTTCTCACTATCTGACATGAAATCAGAATAAATATTTCACAATTTAGGTCAAATTCCAGAATGAGAGTGAGAGAATGTATTAAGGCATTTTTATTACTTTCTGCAAAGTCAAAATTTTACATACACTAAGGCGGGCTTTGCACACTACGACATCGCAGGTAATAATAATAATATTTATTTCTTTAGCGCCAACATATTCCGCAGCGCTTTATAATTCAGGAGGATCATATACAAACAAGTAACCGTTATAGAAGATACAATATTTAAAGGGAAAAAAGGCAGCCCTGCTCGTGAGAGCTTACAATCTACAATGAGATGGGGGGGGGGCAAGGTACAAGTGCTTATTTAAAATGATAATCCAGCCATCTCAAGGAAATGGGGGATAGATAATGGCTTCCTGGACCAGTTGGCCAGAGCCTTGATGCATTTGGGTGCCATGGAGTTTGACGTGGGGTTATTTTCTAAGAAGTTGTGGAGGGATTAGGTGAAATTAGTTCGGCTAGGGAGTGTGATAGGCCGCCCTAAAGAGATGCTTTTTTTTAGGGTGCGTCTGAAGCTGAGTAACTTGTGATTCGTCCTAACTTCTTGGGGTAGAGCGTTCCAGAGGTTTGGTGCAGCTCGGAAGAAGTTTTGGATTCGGGAGTGGGAGGTCCGAATTAGTGTGGATGTTAGTCAACAGTCATTTGCAGAGCGTAGAGAATGGGTGGGATGATAGAGAGGAGGGTGGAGATGTAGGGGGGTGCTGCACTGTGGAGAGCTTTGTGGGTGAGAATAAGCAGTTTAAATTGGATCCTGTGATATATGGGCAGCCAGTGCAATGACTGGTACAGAGCAGAGGCATCCGAGTAGCGGTTAGCCAGATAGGTGACCCTAGCTGCTGCATTAAGGATGGACTGTAGAGGAGAGAGTCTAGTTAGGGGGAGACCATTTAATAGAGTGTTACAGTAGTCAAGGCGAGAGAGGATCAGGGCCACGGTGAGAGTTTTTGTCGTTTCCATTGTGAGAAAGGGGTGGATTCTAGAGATGTTCTTGAGGTGCAAGCGGCAAGAGCGGGAAAGAGATTGTATGTGGGAGGTGAAGGAGAGATCAGTGTCAAGTAAAACACCCAGACAGCGGGCCTGCTGCCTAGGACTTATCGTTGTGCCACACACAGAGAGGGAGGCGTCAGGTTTAGGAAGGTTGGGAGATGGAGGGAAAAGAAGTTCAGTTTTCGAAAGGTTAAGTTTCAGATAGAGCGCAGACATTATGTTGCAAACTGCAGTCAGACAGTCACTTGTGTTCTGTAGTACAGCTGGCGTGAGCTCAGGGGATGAGGTGTATAGCTGTGTGTCATCAGCATAAAGATGGTACTGAAAGCCAAATCTGCTGATGGTCATTCCAATTGGGGCAGTGTAGAGGGAGAAAAGAAGAGGGCCAAGGACGGCGCCTTGAGGGACCCAAACAGTGAGAGGAAGAGGAGAAGATGTGGAGCCAGCAAATGATACACTGAATGAGCGGCCAGAAAGATAGGAAGAGAACCAGGAAAGCACATTGTCCTTTAGGCCGATAGAATGGAGCATAGAGAGAAGGAGATGGTGGTCAACAGTGTTGAAGGCGGCAGAAAGGTCAAGAAGAATAAGCAGAGAGTGGTCACCGTTATGTTTTGCTGTCAATAGGTCATTGGTCACTTTGACAAGGGCAGTTTCTGTTGAGTGTAAAGGGCGGAAGCCAGACTGTAAAGGATCTAGAAGAGAATGAGAGGATAGGTAGCGGGTGAGACGAGAGTAGACCAGGCGCTGCAAGAGTTTGGAGATGAAGGGGAGATTGGAGACTGGTCTGTAGTTGCTTGTGCAGGGTGGAACAAGAGGTTTTTTTAATAATGGAGTAATGATAGAGTGTTTTGAGGGAGCAGGGGAAGATACCAGAAGAGAGAGATTTGAATATTTTAGTTAAATGAGTAGTGATAACAGGAGAGGGGGACTGGAGAAGGTGTGAGGGAAAGGGATCAGTAGGGCAAGTGGTAGGACGAGAAGAGGATAGGAGCCTGGAGACTTCCTCCTCTGTGACTGGGTCAAATGTGGAAAGTCAGCTGGATGGGATATGGGGAGGGATGGGATTCACAAAGCTTGGTGGCTGGGAGCTGATCTCTCGGCGGATGTTTTCTATTTTCTCTGTGAAATATGAGGCCAGGTCATCAGCATGAAGGTCTGTGATAGAGGTCTGTGCTTTAGGACTGAGGAGGGAGTGAAAGGTCTCAAAGAGCTTTTTTGGATTGTTGGATAGTGAGGAGATAAGGGTGGTGAAGTAGGTCTGTTTGGCGAGGTGAAGGGAAGAGTTGTAGGTCCTCAACATGAACTTGTAGTGGATGAAGTTTTCTGGTGTGTGGGTTTTTCTCCATAGGCGTTCGGCACTCCTGGAGCATCGCTGGAGAAATCGAGTTTGTGATGTGAGCCAAGGCTGTTTTACTTGGTGTTTGGAGGTTCTGAGGGTTAGGGGTGCTACTTGGTCCAGGGTTCTTCTGAGTGTTTCATTGTAGTGGTTTACAGCCAGATCAGGACAGGAAAGTGAAGAGATAGGGGACAGTGATGAGTGTAGAGAGTCTGTAAGTGTCTGAGAGGCAATGGCCTGTAGGTTTCTGAATGTAGGTGCGTATGTGAATCCTTTTTACATATGATTAACGAGCGCAAAAACGTCGTAATCGCATGATCGGTGTAGGGTCTGACATTTCCAATAATAGTGAAGTTCCATCATGCGATTTTAGTGGTATTGTTCTGCCTTATGGCAGCCTGCTAAGTCATTCATTGCAATTTCTGTTACAACCTCTAGAGGTCGTTGTTATTCTTTTGAATTGCTGAGTTTCCCTTTAAGCTAAATATATTCTGGGTAAGGAATGCCTCCCTGAGCTGAGAAGAAGCCTGCAGCCATTTTCTCTTTGGATTTGTTAGGAAAGGACCTGCCGACTTACCTCTCTGTACATTCACCCCTGCCTAGTGTAATCCGGTGAGCAAAGCAAATTACATGTGTTAGTGATAGAATCTTAGATGGAAGAGTGTAGTAAATGCATTGTACATTGTAATTCTACACCTTTAGTGTCATCCCTGTCTTGTTTGTATAGATAAGATTTTCTATGTATTGCAGATACAGTGACCTTTCACCTACATTCTCATAAGAACTGTATCTCATGCACTGTTATGCTATGTTAACTCTGTATTAACACTGTACAGACTGTAATCATTTTCTTGTTATAGTTTTTACCCGTATAAAACAGTATCTTGGATATACTGTATTCCGTATTCAACTGCATCTTGGATATTATTATTATTATTATTATTATTTATTATTATAGCGCCATTTATTCCATGGCGCTTTACAAGTGAAAGAGGGTATACGTACAACAATCATTAACAGTACAAGACAGACTGGTATAGGAGGAGAGAGGACCCTGCCCGCGAGGGCTCACAGTCTACAGGGAATGGGTGATGGTACAATAGGTGAGGACAGAGCTGGTTGCGCAGTGGTCTACTGGGCTGAGGGCTATTGTAGGTTGTAGGCTTGTTGGAAGAGGTGGGTCTTGAGGTTCCTCTTGAAGCTTTCCACGGTAGGGGAGAGTCTGATGTGCTGAGGTAGAGCGTTCCAGAGTATGGGGGATGCACGGGAGAAATCTTGTACACGATTGTGGGAAGAGGAGATAAGAGAGGAGCAGAGAAGGAGATCTTGTGAGGATCTAAGGTTGCGTGCAGGTAGGTACTGGGAGACTAGGTCACAGATGTAGGGAGGAGACAGGTTGTGCATGGCTTTGTATGTCATGGTTAATGTTTTGAACTGGAGTCGTTGGGCGATGGGAAGCCAGTGAAGGGATTGGCAGAGTGGCGAGGCTGGGGAGTAGCGAGGGGAGAGGTGGATTAAGCGGGCTGCAGAGTTTAGGATAGATTGGAGGGGTGCAAGAGTGTTGGAAGGGAGGCCAGAGAGCAGGAGGTTGCAGTAGTCGAGGCGGGAGATGATGAGGGCATGCACTAATGTTTTTGCAGATTCTTGGTTAAGAAAAGCACGAATCCGGGAGATATTTTTGAGTTGTAATCGGCATGAGGTGAAGAGGGCTTGGATGTGTGGCTTGAAGGATAGAGCAGAGTCGAGGGTCACTCCAAGGCAACGAGCTTGTGAGACTGGGGTGAGTGAGCAACCATCAAGTTTGATGGAAAGGCTTGTTGGAGGAGATGAGTGAGGAGGAGGAAAGACAATGAACTCTGTTTTGTCCATGTTAAGTTTTAGGAATCGTGCAGAGAAGAAGGATGAAATAGCAGACAAACATTGTGGTATTTTGGTTAGTAGAGAGGTAATGTCAGGTCCAGAGAGGTAGATCTGTGTGTCATCGGCATAGAGATGATACTGGAAGCCGTGGGACTCTATGAGCTGTCCCAAGCCGAAGGTGTAGATGGAGAACAGCAGGGGTCCAAGAACTGAGCCTTGAGGGACACCGACAGATAGGGGGCGAGATGAGGAAGTGGTGTGAGAATGGGAGACGCTGAAAGTTCGGTCGGTTAAGTATGAGGAGATCCAAGATAGGGAAAAGTCTGTGATGCCCAGAGATGAGAGAATCTGTAGTAGGAGGGAATGGTCTACTGTGTCGAAGGCAGAAGACAGGTCCAGGAGGAGGAGGATAGAGTAGTGTCGCTTGGCTTTGGCATTTAGTAGATCATTGGTGACTTTGGTTAGGGCAGTTTCGGTAGAATGATGTGGTCGGAAGCCAGATTGAAGCCGGTCAAAGAGGGAGCAGGAGGAGAGGTATGAGGACAATTCAAGATGGACATGCTGTTCCAGTAGTTTTGAGGCGTAGGGGAGAAGGGATATGGGGCGATAGTTTGACACAGAGGATGGGTCAAGGGAGGGCTTTTTGAGAATGGGTGTAATAGAGGCATGTTTAAAGCATGAAGGGAATACACCACTTGCTAGTGATAGGTTGAAGAGATGGGTTAGGGCTGGGATGAGGACTGCGGTGATGTTGGGGATGAGGTGCGATGGGAGCGGGTCCAGTGCACAGGTGGTTAGATGTGATCTTGAGAGTAGAGTGGAGAGATTGTTTTCTGTCATGGTGGAGAAGCTGGATTTGGAGGAAGAGGGATGAGTAGCTATGATGAGGGGCTGTGGTGATTGTGGGCCAAAGCTTGCTCTGATGTTGTCAATCTTCCGCTTGAAGAAAGAGGCAAAGTCTTCAGCTGAGATGAGAGGAGAGGGAGGTGGTACCGGAGGACGGATATTCCTACATTCACTGTATATTCCACGTATACTGCAATCAAGTTCACGTTACCAGCTAATAAATCAAAGCTATTGAACTCCACAGTCTGTTTATTTGAAATGTGAACAAGGGTTTAGCTGTATGTCGGAGATGCACAGCATTACGTGAAAGAAGGCAGAACAGGTATCGTCAAAGTCTTTCACCGGATTGCTGCATGTAAAGTCTAGAATGATTTTTTTTTTTTCGTTTGGATTTATTTCAAGTTTGCTCTACACACCTCATTAGGACAACTACTTCTGCGTGTTAATTGGTCTATGCATCAGCGTATGGGAGGTGCTTACATGCTTTATAAGGTTGTTTGTTTTTTTTTAACCTATTGTGGTGGCATTCTGTCTTCCATATTTTGGATCCATTGCGTTAGCAATACACGTGGCTATTTGTTATAGGTGTGAAACCCTATTCTTTTTTTCGGAGATTTTTTTTTGATTATCCTGTGATAAGGTAATTTTGTTAATTATTTATACTTAATTTTTTTTTGGTTAAAATAAAACAAAAACTTTTTTTATGTATGAAACTAACATTACAAAATTAACTTAAAAAAAAAAATCGCATAAAAAAAAAAAGTTCATTTTCATTACCTCTTAATCAAACAATTGCTTAAGAAAATAGGACTATACACACCTATTAGACAACCTTACATTTGAACATAACATACTTACCACACGTGCAACCAAAAACACACACCAGCAGGTGTGGAAGACACATCCGCACAATAAATACTACATGGAGATCAATCAAAAACAAGGAGTCGACATGCTCATTTAAAGAAAGTAATGCGTGAACGGAAGTAGAACGAGGCTATAAATGATGGTATGGATGTCATAGAAAGTACACGAGCAAAGGTATGGAAAAGAGACAAGGACCGGTATATCATGAAAGATCTATGGGAGATTTCATACAATCACACAGTTGCCCTTAGGAATCGTACAACAATCCAACATTGCTTCTATGGTCGTTAAAATCACAACAGCAGTTGTGTAATGTGAAACAAAATAGACAATCATGGTGTGATCAAAGGATATTGCACCTGCGATGGGGTGTGTCTAATCGCTTCTGCATCGGTAAGACATTGTTACCGATATCGCAACATGCAAATCCCGCCTAAGAGTGCTATGCCTTTAAACAATATGGGGCAGTCCATATAATGTCATGTCTTTAGAAGCTTCTGATGGGTTTGTTGGCAACATCTGAGTTAATTAGAGGCACACCTGTGGAAAAATAAAGGATTTTTCGGTGTGTGTGTGTTTATTCACTTTACTTACGGGTTAATCATGAAAGCTGTCTCAGACGCTGCCATGATTAAGCCTGGACTTAAATGGCAGCGATGCGACGCCATTTAACTCCTTATTACCTGGATTGCCACCACATCACGGCGATCTGGAAGAGCCGGGGACACTCGGACTGCTGCATAATGGATGCAACAGTCCCGGGGCAGCTGCAGGCTGATATTCTCGGCTGCGGGAGGGGGAGGGCATTAACCCTGGCCCTCGCCCTCCCCAGCCTGAGAATAACGGGCCGCCGCTGTGTGTTTACCTGGCTGGACTGTAAAAATACAGCGGAGCCCGTGTGTGTTTTTTTTTTTTTTTTTTTTATATATATATATATATATATATATGTAAATTTTGATTTCTGTGTGTATTCTATATGTGTGTGTGTGTGTGTGTGTGTGTGATATGTGTTTACTCTCTGCTCCGCTTCTTCTTCCTGTCATAATGACATCACTTCCCTACAAGACGCAGGCAGTGATGAACATTATATCCTGAAAACGCAATGCGAAAAATTCGCAATGCGAAAATGCGAAATACCGCAGGAAAACGCAATGAACCGCACAGTATTTGCTGCCTGCGTTATTCCCTGCGGGATTTCATGATTACATTACAGTCAATAGAGTTAAATCCCACAGAGACGTGCGGAAAAGAAGTGACATGCAATTGTTTTTGCTGCGGGAATCCAGCAGCAAAACATGCAGCTGTCAAAATCCGCCCAGTGCGCACAGCATTTTTTTTTTGCCCAGAGGATTTGCTGGTGAATCGCTGCAGAGAGGTTATGAACATTTTCTGCAGCGAAACATGCAGCAAAACCGCAGGAAATCCGCGGCAAAAAACGGCAAGTGCGCACAGGGCCTTAATCTGAATTAAGAAGAATTTCTTTACCTTCGATGGTAAGTACTACCACCAGCTGAGGGGCACAGCAATGGGGAGCCCCTCCGCTCCTGCTTATGCTAATTTTCTCCTGGGCTGGTGGGAGGACAACATAATGTTCTCTGAGGACAGTGATCAGGCAAGCGATGCTGATCGGATTGACTTATGGGCCAGCTTTATTGACAATATTTTTGTCATGACGTGGCACCATGAGTTAACTGGAGATGTTTGTTGAGAATCTCAACAGGAATTCAATCGGCCAACACTTCACTTTTGAAGCGAACTTAACTTCTTTATCTTTTTGGGATGTGCTGGTGACTAAGACCGATGAGGGTATCCTTAAGGCTATGTGCGCACTGGGAAATGGAATTTTCTTGTGAAAATTCCGCATGCTCTCAAAGATTACCGCACCCGTGGTAAAAAACCGCAGGAAACCGCACCCGAAAACTGCATGCGGTTTGCCGCGGTTTTACCGCGGTATTATTCGCGGTATTGCCGCGGTTTTGCCGCATGCAGGTTGGGATGTGCTTTATTGCATTCAATGCAATAAAGCACATTGAAGAAGAAAAAAAAAACAAAAAAAAAAAAGTCATTTAATTCTGAGATAGTAGATGGACAGAAGAATAGATAGAGAGAGAGATAGATAGATAGAGGACAGATCGCTGCATTTCCCACGGTCGGCAGTGAGTTCACATTACCGGCCGTGGGAAATGACCGGTAATTACCTCTGCTGTCTGCTGCTTTCATTCAGCCTGTGTCTGTGACAGTCGCGGCTGGATGGAAGCAGCGCAGGACGTCGGACCTGTGGATTACGCCGGAGCTTTGGTACGGGAGGGGTTAATAAAATGGTGAACGAGGCTTGTTTGTTTTATTTAAAATAAAGGATTTTTCGGTGTCTGTGTTTTTTTCACTTTACTTACGGGTTGATCATGTCAGCTGTCACATAGACGCTGCCATGATCAAGCCTGGAGTTAATGGCGGTGGTCCCCCACCACCATTAACCCCTTGTATTACCTTGCTACCACTGCTACACGGTGGCAAGAAGAGCCGAGGACACGCCGGTAGTGCCGCATAATGCATGCGACAGTCCCGGGGCAGCTGCGGCTGATATTCTCGGCTGCGGGAGGGGGAGTGAGGCGGGGGACATTAACCCTGCCCCTCTCCCTCCCCAGCTTGAGAATACCGGGCCGCCGCTGTGTGCTTACCTTGGCTGGACAGTAAATATGCAGCGGAGCCCACGTTCTTTTTTGTCTATATTTCCGTTTTCTTTCTATGTGTGTTCTATGTGTCTGTGTCTATGTGTTCTATGTCTGTGATGTGTGTGTGTCTGTGATCTGTGTGTGTGTTTACTCTCTGCTCCGCTTCCTCTTCCTGTAATGACATCACTTCCCTGCAAAACCGCAGACAAGCGATGCACATTACCGGAGGTAAACCGCGAAATACCGCAGGGAATAACGCAGGAAAATGCAGTGAACCGCACAGAATTTGCTGCCTGCGTTATTCCCTGCGGGATTTCATGATTAACATTGGAGTCAATGGAGTGAAATCCCGCAGCGATGTGCGGAAAAGAAGTGACATGCACTTGTTTTTGCTGCGGGATTCCCGCAGCAAAACATGCAGCTGTCAAATTCCGCCCAGTGCGCACAGGATTTTTTTTCTCCATAGGATTTGCTGGTGATTCACTGCAGAGATGTTATGAACATTTTCTGCAGCGAAACATGCAGCAAATCCGCGGAAAATCCGCGGCAAAATCCGGTAAGTGCGCACATAGCCTAAAACCTATACGTACAGAAAACCTACTTTGATGAGTTCATTCCTTAGGTGGGAAAATAATCTCCCAGGCCACTTAAAGAAAGGAATACCTAGAGGCCAATACTTTTTTGGATGCGAGGAGTCGACAAAGATGTCTTTCAGCCCTAAAAGAAAACAGGGTTTGACACCACTTTTATTTTAGTATTGTTTTTTGCCACTCAGACTGTTTGAGTAGCAGCAGGCCACTATCTAGGTTCTGTAAGATATGAAGTTAACACCAGGATGCGTTAGTGCTATGAAGGTATTTGCCTTCAGGCAGAAGCAGAGACACTGACACAGAGTATTAACTAAAAATTTGGTAACACTGACACTGGGTTTTAGTAGCAGCAGGACAATATCTATGTTCTGTAAAATATAAATGAAACACCAGGATGCTAGGTTGGTGCTATAACGTTTTTGGTTTCAGGCAGAACTACAGGCTGTCGCAGCAATTTTTTTTTTTTTTTTAGCAGTAGGGTACTATGAAGTGTATGTACGTTATGAAGCCAACACAAGAACGCAACTGTGCTGGTATGAATTGAGATGGTGGCTGACAGGTACTACACTACAACTGAATCTGTTTTGGAAATTTTGGGACTTTTTTTTTTTTTCTTTGGCAGTTGAAATACCTAATCCTATTCGAACAGACACAAGGGATGTAGCAGTGCTGGGATTGTTGATTATTAGCAGCAGATGTCAGGACAGCTTTAAATCTCTCCCTGCCTGTGAAAAAGCTCTCCCTATATCAGACACGGCACTAACATACCGTATGCAGCATTTAGAGGATTTTGGGGGTTTTTTTGGTTTACAGATAGATCTCTCTCACCTAACAAAGTACTGCACTGTCTCTGGCCCTATAGCTGGTTCTGCGTTCACTGTTTTGCAGCCTGGCAATTTATCGAGCTGACTACGGGCTTCAGTCCTTAGGGTAAGTTCACAAAGTGCGTTTTTTGCGGCATTTTTCGGGTGCGTTTTTGCTCAGAAAACTGCATGACTTTGCTTCCCCAGCAAAGTCTATGAGTTTTCATTTTTGCTGTCTGCACACAGCATTTTTTTTTACCTGCGTTTTTGTGCCAACAAAAACGCAGCATGTCAATTATTTTTGCGTTTTTCACTGTGTTTTCTACCCATTGCGTTCAATGAGATGTTCAAAAACACAATGAAAACAGCAAATTGCAAATATAGCTCCGTTTTAGTGTGTTTCTATGACTACAAAACGCAGCTATAAACGCAAGGGGTGGGCAGTTAAGTGACATGTACAGGAAGAGGATTCCTTCTGTCAGTAAACACAGAAGCGTGAATCCTCCCGGTACCGTCACCGCTGCGTCCACCTCCAGTCCTGTTTATGTCAGCTTGCGTGCGGCGCCATGTCTGGGCGGGAGGTGGAGGCAGCTGCGAAAACAAAAGTGAACAGTAGAAAAAAAAAAGTCATACCTGTCTGCAGACTCCCGGTGCCATGTCCGCTCCCAGCTCCTCTCCCGGTACCGCCGCTCCGGCTGTGTGCAGACGGCCGGGACACCTCCGATAGCTGCAGGACCTGGCGCTGATCACCTGATGCAGTCACCTGACGCATCAGGTGATCGTAAGTATCGCGGTGACGCCGGCACCCGGCCGGCTTAACCTGTCAGCGGATGCAGTCAGGAGACTTCATCCCTGATTACCGGCAGCTCCTGCAGCAATCGGATGGGATCAGACTCCGCTCCAGGAGCTGCCGGTAATCAGCACATAAGTATTTTTTTTGCACTGATGCATCAGCTGATTTTATAAATGGGTTTTATACAATCAGCTGTTGTGTGATGTAATTTACGTCCTAGAACCTGACACATCATCTGATCGCTTTGCCTTTCCAGCAAACCGATCAGACGATATTGGATCCGGATTGGACGGCGCGGGACCCTTGACCCAGGATTACTGTGGAGGGGAGTTCTTTATTTCAATAAAGATGGAGTCACTAATTGTGTTGTGTTTTATTTCTAATAAAAATATTTTTCTGTGTTATTTTTTTTTCTTTACTAGAAATCCATGGTGGCCATGTCTAATATTGGCGTGACACCATGAATTTCGGGCTTAGGGTCAGCTGAAAATATACAGCTAGCCCTAACCCCATTATTACCCAGCGAGCCACCCGTCACCAGGGCAGCTGGAAGAGTTGGATACAGCGCCAGAAGATGGCGCTTCTATGAAAGCGCCATTTTCTGGGGTGGCTGCGGACTGCAATTCGCAGCGGGGGTGCCCAGAAAGCATGGGCACCCTGCACTGTGGATTCCAATCCCCAGATGCCTAGTTGTACCTGGCTGGACTCAAAAATTGGGCGAAGCCCACGTCATTTTTTTTTTAATTATTTCATGAAATTCATGAAATAAAAATAAAAAAAAAAAGGGCTTCCCTATATTTTTGGTTACCAGCCGGGTACAAATAGGCAGCTGGAGGCAGCCCGTACCTGCCTGCTGTACTTGGCTAGCATACAAAAATATGGCGAAGCCCACGTCATTTTTTTGTTTGGGGGGGCAAAGAAATCCTGCATACAGTCCTGGAAGGAGGATGCTGAGCCTTGTTGTTCTGGAGCTGCTGTCTGCTCTCCTGCATCCACTAGTGGATGGAGTATGCTGAGCCTTGTAGGTCTGCTCCCCCTGACTCTCCCTCCAGCATACAGTCCTGGATGGAGCATGCTGAGCCTTGTAGTTCTGCAGCTGTCTGCTCTCCTGCATACACTAGTTGAGAATGAAGAACGTATGGAAGGAAATGACATCAGACCTTTTTTTTTTTCTTCAACAATCTTTAATGGCAATGTTCACTGAAAAGAAAACCGCAGAAAAACGCAGTGAGCAAAAACGCGGCCAAAAACGCGGTAAAAACGCATGCGTTTTTCAAAGACGCTGCGTTTGTGCGTTTTTAGTGCTAAAAAACGCACAAAAATGCAGTGTCAAAAAAAACGCAGTGTGTGCACATAGCCTTAGAAGGACTATTTTAGAAGTTTGCAGCATGATCGCTATCACCTACAAGGCACTGCGCTGACACTGGCCCTGTATAGCTGGTTCTGCATTCACTGTTTTGCTGCCTGGCGATTTATGCAGCTGATAGCAAATACTGACTACTAGCTTCAGTCCTTATAAGGACTATTTAGGATTTTGCTGCAGGAACGCAATCTCATACAAGGAACTGCACTGTCCCTATAGATGGTTCTACGATTTCTTCAGCTGCTAGCAGCTACTGGACACAGTGTTCAGCCCTTACAAGGACTACTTTAGTTGGATCTAAGAATGCTCTCCCTCACACAATACCGTCTATCACCACCACCAGCTCCCGATGAATGTGTTCACAAAATGGCCGCTGCCTTATATAGCCCCCTATGACGCTGTGCAGCTAAGCCAATTACAGTAACCCCACAACAAAGATGGCTGTGGCGTTACTGGTTGGGCAAGCAACATCAGATGTGTTCATTGGCTGGAAAACAGGCGCCAGGAAGTCCAGAAATGAAAATGAAAGTATCGGAGCGGATGCTGTTTTATCCGTCGGCTAGCAAATACCTCGAATATCCCATTATCCGTTGAATAGCGAATAGTGGCGAATACATTTGCTCATCCGTAATCATCTCTATACATAAAGAACTAAAAAAACAAAAGATCCTATTCAAAATAATAATAAAAAAAAAAGTTTTAAAAACATATTTAGTATCACATCATTAAAAGTTATATTCCATCAAAATATAAATCTGCCAGAATGGCATTTTTTTTACCTTACCTGTGTGAAAATAAAAACAATAAAATGTGATTAAAACGTATGTACCCTAAAATGGTACCATTGAAACTTCAGCTCACCACTCCAAAAAAAATAAAGCCCTTACACAGCTCCATTAAAATGGAAAAAATGCTTTCCCACCACTAAAAAAAGAAAATTAACCCCTTCACCCCTGGCCACTAAAACACCCTAATGACCGGGCCATTTTTTGCAATTCTGACCAGTGTCACTTTGACAGGTTATAACTCTGGAACGCTTCAACGGATCCTGGCGATTCTGAGATTGTTTTTTCGTGACATATTGTACTTCATGTCAGTTGTAAATTTAGGTCGATACTTTTTGCGTTTATTTATGAAAATTTAGGAAATTGTGCGAAAATGGTGAAAATTTTGCAATTTTCAAACTTTGAAAATTTATGCCCATAAATGTGAGATATTTCACACAAAATAGTTACGAAATAACATTTCCCACTTGTCTACTTTACATCAGCGCAATTTTCGAAAGAAATTTTTTTTTCGTTAGGAAGTTAGAAGGGGTCAAAGTTCATCAGCAATTTCTAATTTTTCCAACAAAATTTACAAAATAATTTTTTTTAGGGACCACATCACATTTGAAGTGACTTTGAGAGGCCGAGGTGACAGAAAATACCCAAAAGTGACCACATTCTAAAAACTGCACCCCTCACACTGCTCAAAACAACATCCAAGAAGTTTATTAACCCTTTAGGTGCTTCACAGGAACCAAAGCAATGTGGAAGGAAAAAATGAAAATTTTACTTTTTAACACAAAAATGTTACTTTAGCCATAAAATTTTCATTTTTACAAGGGAGAAAAGAGAAAGTGCACCCTACAATTTATTGTGCATTTTCTCCTGAGTACGCTGATACCCCATATGTGGTGGAAATCAATTGTTTGGGTGCACGGCAGAGGTCGAAAGGCAAGGAGCGCCATTTGAATTTTTGAACGCACAATTAGCTGCACTCATTAGCGTACGCCATGTCGGGTTTGAAGACCCCCTGAGGTGCCTAAACAATGGAGCGCCCCCACAAGTGACCCCATTTTGGAAACTAGAGCCCTCAAATAATTTTTCTAGATGTTTGGTGAGCACTTTGAACAGCTGGGGGCTTCACAGAAGTTTATAACGTTGAGCTGTGAAAAGAAAAAAATTTTTTTTTACCACAAAACTGTTGCTTCAACTAGGTAGCTTTTTTTTTCACAAGGGTATCGGGAAAAAATGCAACATAAAATGTATTGTCCATTTTCTCCTGAGTACGCAGATACCTCATATGTGGTGGAAATCAAATGTTTGGGCACACGGCAGAGCTCGAAAGGGAAGGAGCGCCATTTGAATTTTTGAACGCAAAATTAGCTGCACTCATTAGCGGACGCCATGTCAGGTTTGAAGACCCCCTATGGTGCCTAAACAATGGAGCTCCCCCACAAGTGACCCCATTTTGGAAACTAGAGCCCTCAAATAATTTTTCTAGATGTTTGGTGAGCACTTTGAACACCTGGGGGCTTCACAAAAGTTTATAAAGTTGAGCTGTGAAAAGAATTTTTTTTTTTTTTTACCACAAAACTGTTGCTTCAACTAAGTAGCTTTTTTTTCCACAAGGGTATCAGAAAAAAATACACCATGAAATTTATAGTGCATTTTTTCCTGAGTACGACGATACCTCATATGTGGTGGAAAGTAATTGTTTGGGCGCATGGCGGGGCTCAGAAGAGAAGGAGCACCATTTGACAGCAAAATTTGTTTGAATCATTAGCGGATACCATGTCACGTTTGGAGACCCCCTGAGGTGCCTAAACAGTGGAGCTCCCCCACAAGTGACCCCATTTTGGAAACTAGACCCCTCAAGGAGTTTATCTAGATGTTTGGTGAGCCCCAAGGGGCTCCACAGAAGTTGATAATGTTGAGCCATGAATACAATTTTCTTTTGTTTTACCACAGCACTGTTACTTGAACCAGGTAGCTTTTTTTTCACAAGGGTATCAGGAAAAAAATGCACCATAAAACGTATTGTGCAATTTCTCCTGAGTACGCAGATACCTCACATGTGGTGGAAAGTAATTGTTGGGCGCATGGCGTGGCTCAGAAGAAAAGGGTACCATTTGACAGCAAAATTGGTTGGAATCATTAGCGGACGCCATGTCACGTTTTTAGACCCCCCCCCCTATGGTGCCTAAACAGTGGAGCTCCCCCACAAATTACCCCATTTTGGAACTAGACCCCTCAAGGAATTTATCTAGATGTTTAGTGAGCCCCTTGTACCCCCAGGGGCTCCACTGAAAGTTGATAACGTTGAACCGTGAAAATTATTATTTTTTTTTTAAATTTTTGCAGCAACAAGGTAGCTTTTTTTTTTCTTTTTACAACGATATCAGGAAAAAATGCACCATAAAACGTATTGTGCAATTTTTCCCGAGTACGCAGATACCTCATATGTGGTGGAAATCAATTGTTTGGGCGCATGGCGGGGCTCAGAAGACAAGGAACGCGATTTGACTTTTCAAACGCACAGACGCAGTGCACTGATCGGCCGCTGCAGGAAGCACGGTCGGATGAGATACAAAAAGCGCTGGGATACGGTAAAAAAACAAAAGTCACGCCAAAAATTGAGCAGGGATGCTGATCCGCGCTCAGCGGGACACACGGACAGATGCGATACTTTTTTTTCCGTATCCCCGACGCTTTTTGTATCGCATCAGTCCGTGCGTCCCGCCGAGCGCTGATCAGGGATGCACATAACGGATCGGCATCCGTGGTCAAATTTTGGCGTGACAAAAAGCATCGGGGATACGGAAAAAAAAGTCATGCCAAAAATTGAGCAGGGATGCCGATCCGTTATGTGCATCCCTGATCAGCGCTCGGCGGGACGCACGGACTGATGCGATACAAAAAGCGTCGGGGATACGGGGAAAAAAAAGTCCCGCCGAAAACTGACCATGGATGCAGATACGTTATCTGCATCCCTGATCAGCGCTCGACGGGACGCACGAGGTGTAAAAATGGACAGGGGATAGAGGAAAAAAAGAAAAAAAAAAAAAAAAAAGTTATACTCACAGTACCCAGAGGAGTAGCAGGAGGAACAGAAGGCAAGCGAGATAGACAGCTGTACAGGAGCCGCAGGCAGGAAGTTGGACAGCTCAGCAGAAGACCCAGGAAGAAGGACCCAGCGATGGAGGCAGATGTGATCGGCCGGTGAAGACAGGTAAGAGGACGTCGGGGGGACAGCAGAGGGGGAGGGGGACAGCAGAGTGGAACAGCAGAGGGGGAGGGGGAGAGCAGAGGGGGAGGGAGATACCGGAGGAGCTGCAGAATAGAGATCACGGGGGAGGCCGGCAGATTGGGATGTCGGGGGGCAGATTGGGATGTCGGGGGGGGCAGATCGCAGGGATGCACAGGCAGGGGCCATTACGGGAGCGCGCAGGAGCAATCACAAGAGCGCGCAGGGGCTGCAAGGAGAGCAGAGGAGGGAGATACCGGAGGAGCTGCAGAATAGAGATGGCGGGGGGCAGATCGGGATGTCGGGGGGGCAAATCGCAGGGGGGCATGAGCAGGGGCCATTACGGAAGCGCGCAGGGGCTGCAAGGTGAACACAATACTCACCGCTCCTGCTCCGTGACGTGACAGCAGCGGCAGCAGCAGCGGTGGCGTGGTACCACTAGTACCAGCCAGTGCTGCACGCTGCAGACATGTTGGGGGAGGGTCCCCAGACCAGCACAGGCCTGGGGAGGGCGGCCACCGGCAGATCAGACCGCCCCACTGCACACTGATTGGAGCGATTGCGCGTCATAGCACGATCGCTCCAATCAGTGCTGCAGGGGGGGGGCCACGGTGTCTGCTTGCTTCCAGCCAATGATCGGAGCTGCTGCAGCCCCGGTTCTAGCTGGATCACACCATTTTTGGCATTTTTTTTGCCGAAAACAGCGTGATCAATGTGATTGCCGGTTCCGATTTGAACAGCCAATCACATCGATCGCCTATGGGGGGTGGCGATGCCACCCCCCCTGGGGTCAAGCAAAGGTCCCCTGCTGTAAGAAACAGCAGGGGACATCATTTGAAAGCCGTTGCTATGGCCACGGCAATCAAATGAAGTTTAGGCAGTAAAATTATGTCCCTGGTCGTTAAGTCACGTTAAAATAGGACGTAATTTTACTGCCCGCGGTCGTGAAGGGGTTAAAGGAGTTTTCCGACATTAGCTTAACAAAAATTTTTGAGTTTATCTGTGCTGTATTGTCATATAAATCACACCTACATTGTTATTTTTTGTTTTCTAACTTTTGTTCCTCTTGAATTATCCCTTTATTCTCGGCAGCTCTTGTTTACATTCAGATCCAGCAAACTGACCACTTCCTGTGCAAAACCTCAGTCAGAGCTGACACCGCCCGGCCTCAGTGTCCAGCCTCGCCCCCTGCACACACATTCCCTGTCAGTATTCTTCCCCAGCACCTGACCTAGTATCACTACAGCATTGCAAATAACAGCCCCACATCGGGCTCTGCACCGCACACGCACACATATGGCTCTGCACCGCACACATATGGCTCTGCACTGCACACATATGGCTCTGCACCGCACACGCACACATATGGCTCTGCACCGCACACGCACACATATGGCTCTGCACCGCACACATATGGTTCTGCACCACACAAATATGGCTCTGCACCGCACACATATGGCTCTGTACCGCACACATATGGCTCTGTACCGCACACGCACACATATGGCTCTGCACCGCACACATATGGCTCTGTACCGCACACATATGGCTCTGCACCGCACACATATGGCTCTGCACCGCACACGCACACATATGGCTCTGTACCGCACATGCACACATATGGCTCGGCACACGCACACATATGGCTCTGCACCGCACACGCACACATATGGCTCTGTACCGCACACGCACACATATGGCTCTGCACAGGCACACATATGGCTCTGCACCGCACACGCACACATATGGCTCTGCACCGCACACGCACACATATGGCTCTGTACCGCACACATATGGCTCTGCACACACACACATATGGCTCTGTACCGCACACGCACACATATGGCTCTGCACACACACATATGGCTCTGCACCGCACACATATGGCTCTGCACCGCACACGCACACATATGGCTCTGCACCGTACACGCACACACATGACTCTGCACACGCACACATATGGCTCTGCACCGCACACGCACACATATGGCTCTGCAACCCCCCCCATCCCCATCGGGAACACATGTAGGGAATACATACTCACCTGTCCTCGGTCCCCGCCGCTCCTGCACGTTCGTGCGCTGTCTGTGCTCTCTTCAGCACAGTAGTGACGTCACCGCTGTGCTGAAGAGAGCACAGACAGCGGAAGGGACAGTGATGAGAAGCAGCGCTGTGCTGCTTCTCATCAGCACTTTCAAATGTACCGGCATCGGTGATCTGTGATGCCGGTACATTTGAATGTGTGATCCTGAGCAGGGGGCCCGGTGCTGGCGCTGACACCACGGCAGCTGCCGCCAGGCCCCGCCCCCAGGTCACGGACCCCACAGCAGTGCAGGGGGAGGTTACTGCAGAGTAACAGAGGTGCGGGGGAATGTGTGGGAGGGTGCAGGGAAGGGGGGTGGGGCTCATCACACTGTAGACACCCAGCAGGGCGGCAACATGCTGTTCCACATTTGCATGTCAACATGCATGTTGACATGAAATGACCGGAAGCAGCAAAATCGCGGCAGGAGCGGTCACATGACCGCTCTGAGCCGGGGGAGAGGGGCTGACAGCAGGGCAGGTAAGTGGTCTCTATCTACTTACCTGCCCCAATGTAGCCCAATAGAGAAATAAAAAAAAAATGTCAAAGAAGCCGGATAACCCCTTTAAGCAAGTATGATAAATGTCAGTTTTATCATACAAAATGACGGAAAAACAAAAATGCCAAAATAAGGTCAGAATTGCATATTTTTCACCATTTGAACCCAGCTGGTATATTTTTGTTCCTGATTTTCAGTACATTATGTGGTAAAATGAATGAGGTAATTCAAAAGTTCAAATTGCCCCATAATAATAAAAGTCCTCATATCGCCATGTTGACAGAAAAATAATAAAGTTATGGCTCTTGGAAGAAAGCAAAGAAAACGAACTCCAGAGGGATGCCAAAGACTTCAAAGATTGAGGGAGCGCACGGCACTTGTCAAGAATACCAGACTGATGGAATCCCCTAAATGCAAGTAAGGACATTGCCAACAGCCATATACATGTGATGATGGTCAGTTGAATGAAGCTTTGGCCGCTCGTTGGTTAGCAGACGTCAGTGGTCTCTCCCACACAGAGGAGCACTTGTTTGGTTGAGCTCTCGTGTTCTCTTTGAAAGAGGGCGGTTGGCAGATATGTCTACAATGACATATGTCTACGATATGCAGATATGTCTACGATGAGATACAGTTAGGTCCAGAAATATTTGGACAGTGACACAAGTTTTGTTATTTTAGCTGTTTACAAAAACATGTTCAGAAATACAATTATATATATAATATGGGCTGAAAGTGCACACTCCCAGCTGCAATATGAGAGTTTTCACATCCAAATCGGAGAAAGGGTTTAGGAATCATAGCTCTGTAATGCATAGCCTCCTCTTTTTCAAGGGACCAAAAGTAATTGGACAAGGGACTCTAAGGACTGCAATTAACTCTGAAGGCGTCTCCCTCGTTAACCTGTAATCAATGAAGTAGTTAAAAGGTCTGGGGTTGATTACAGGTGTGTGGTTTTGCATTTGGAAGCTGTTGCTGTGACCAGACAACATGCGGTCTAAGGAACTCTCAATTGAGGTGAAGCAGAACATCCTGAGGCTGAAAAAAAAGAAAAAATCCATCAGAGAGATAGCAGACATGCTTGGAGTAGCAAAATCAACAGTCGGGTACATTCTGAGAAAAAGGGAATTGACTGGTGAGCTTGGGAACTCAAAAAGGCCTGGGCGTCCACAGATGACAACAGTGGTGGATGATCGCCGCATACTTTCTTTGGTGAAGAAGAGCCCGTTCACAACATCAACTGAAGTCCAGAACACTCTCAGTGAAGTAGGTGTATCTGTCTCTAAGTCAACAGTAAAGAGAAGACTCCATGAAAGTAAATACAAAGGGTTCACATCTAGATGCAAACCATTCATCAATTCCAAAAATAGACAGGCCAGAGTTAAATTTGCTGAAAAACACCTCATGAAGCCAGCTCAGTTCTGGAAAAGTATTCTATGGACAGATGAGACAAAGATCAACCTGTACCAGAATGATGGGAAGAAAAAAGTTTGGAGAAGAAAGGGAATGGCACATGATCCAAGGCACACCACATCCTCTGTAAAACATGGTGGAGGCAACGTGATGGCATGGGCATGCATGGCTTTCAATGGCACTGGGTCACTTGTGTTTATTGATGACATAACAGCAGACAAGAGTAGCTGGATGAATTCTGAAGTGTACCGGGATATACTCTCAGCCCAGATTCAGCCAAATGCCGCAAAGTTGATCGGACGGCGCTTCATAGTACAGATGGACAATGACCCCAAGCATACAGCCAAAGCTACCCAGGAGTTCATGAGTGCAAAAAAGTGGAACCTTCTGCAATGGCCAAGTCAATCACCAGATCTTAACCCAATTGAGCATGCATTTCACTTGCTCAAATCCAGACTTAAGACGGAAAGACCCACAAACAAGCAAGACCTGTAAAGGCCTGGCAAAGCATTAAGAAGGAGGAAACCCAGCGTTTGGTGATGTCCATGGGTTTCAGACTTAAGGCAGTGATTGCCTCCAAAGGATTCGCAACAAAATATTGAAAATAAAAATATTTTCTTTGGGTTTGGTTTATTTGTCCAATTACTTTTGACCTCCTAAAATGTGGAGTGTTTGTAAAGAAATGTGTACAATTCCTACAATTTCTATCAGATATTTTTGTTCAAACCTTCAAATTAAACATTACAATCTGCACTTGAATTCTGTTGTAGAGATTTCATTTCAAATCCAATGTGGTGGCATGCAGAGCCCAACTCGCGAAAATTGTGTCACTGTCCAAATATTTCTGGACCTAACTGTATGACATATGTTTCTATGTCTGTGAACAAAGTGATTGGCAATCCGAAATTGCACTGACATCTTCACTGGCAATAAGTTGTGCTCGTCAGAGTGCTGGCCAAGCCTGTCGATATCAGCGGGTGCAGCCGGCATTAGTCTAACGTGTACGGGGGCCTGAAGTCAAACAATGAACTGTATGCCATGTTAGTTGAGGTCACACAATACAAAGTCATTGACTTGCAAGTTTCTGAAGAATCTTTGGAAAAATAAACCACAACACCAATTAATGGATCTAATCTATAATTTATGGAACAACACAGTTGTATAAATAATACACTCAGAATATCGGCAAACAGTAATGCAAAAGATAGGTTTGCAGCAACATAAAATTGTTAAACATCTGATTGGGACCCCCTACAAATATCTCATGGCAATGAAGATTTCACCACCACATTCCCCTTCTCACAGAGGATGATAACCAGTATGTGAAAACCACAGATCCTTCTCAGATTTGTTCAGTGTTTAGTGCTAGAAATGTAATTACATTTCTACAATATAACAGAAAAAAAATCCCATTTACACAGGCCGACCACAGCCATTAAACGACTGCTGGACGATTATATGCAAGCTGATTGCCGGTCATATGGACTGACAGTAGAATGCTATACACACAGAACAATCGTTAATATGATCATTCTTTGCTCATGGAATAGGTTATCAGCAGCACGAGCCTGCACAAAAGTCATAGCACCCGACAATTTAGCTTATGCATTCTGCTTTTCGAAGGAATGCTCATTGCCAGATTATCTGCCCATCTATGAGTACAGGGGCCTCAGCACTTATTGTAGCTTACTACTTGTGAAAATAACATTTTAAGCATATTACAACTATGTGGTACGGACTGTTTGTGCCGGCACCTTTAAAATGTAGTCTGTGCCCAAGTTTCATGGTCGTATATGAGGCCACTGCTTTCGGATCAATATCTGATCCATAGACCCGTAACTAATCCAGAAATCATGGTACATGAAACATGGATATGTAAATGCTGCCCTAGGTACTATAGGTTCGCAAGAAGTGTCCCAACCGCCAAGACTTCATATAAGCCTATGAAACCGTTAGCTGAGGTCTGGAGACTTGGTGATTGGGCCGATTCTTGTGAATCGAGCATTGTCCATGTCTCACAGATGTGTGAAACTGGCCTAAGTCTGATGTTATGAAATCAGCACGTCACAAATGCAGAAGTGTTGGAAGCCCCAGGAACAAGCACAACAACTGGAGGAGATGGAAATGACAGAGTGCAGATTTATAAAAAATTATTTGCTACATTGAAGTTAACATGGTGAAATAGATGGTTTACATACGACTTGTTATTGCTTATTGTAACACATACTGTACTATTCCACTTGAAGGAAGTTCTGCAGCAGCTAAGTCCTGGATTCCTGCTGATAAATATTGCAGTGTGGTATAATATTCTAACATGTAAGGTGATCGTCTATGCAGACATAATGTGCCCCGGCAATGGTCTCTTGCAATTTTCCAAGAGTGAGACATGTTCTCATTGTGTGTGGATTGAGAAGCGGTCAGGCACATAACCCTCATATATGACGGAAGTGGTGACAGTGTAAGGAGGAGAGTATGCACTTCAAGTACTAACAGACTTCTACACTCAATTACTTGAAAAATGGTCACTAAAAAAAACAAAACAACTGGAAATCTGAGATCTCAGAAATAAACGCAGAGATACAATGTATATACACACATACAATGAAGGATGTTACACACATACAATGAAGGAGGTTGTACAAATATGCTGGGGAGATTTACTAATGAAAATCCAACAGAATTTTGTCTCAAATCGAGACAGAATGCAGACATATGCCAAATCATACATTTATTAAAAAAAAAAAAGCCACTTTTGTTTACTTCACCAGACACTTATAGAAAAAGTGTGTAGAAAAGTTGGTGTTTGTAAAATATGCCAAGTTCACACAAAATGTAATCCAGTTTTTTAGCCTAAGTGATCTAAAAGAGAAGACTATTAGATGGAGTAAAGACTAGACAATAGAAAATCCACATTTATCCTCAGCATGAGCAACTGATACATTTGGTGAATTTCAAGACTGCCTAGTCTTATATTTCTTCTAACTTTTGAACTGGATTAGGAGATTTATTAATCGTAAGATCCAAATGTTCTGTGTTGCTTGAAATATTGATGGAACAGAGATCGGGACCAAGGGGTGAACATGGCGAGTGCAGTTATACATACTGGATGAGTCTCGTGCACTAGAATCAAAGCATGCAACATCACAACAGGATTAGAAAACAAATTGTCAACATTCCTTCATGTTAAAACCACTACAAATAAAGGGTGCTCCAGTTATCACTCATGCAGGAGCATATAAAGTAGCAAACCATTAAGGCAAACATAAGAAATTTAGTATACAGTACAGTAATGCAATCAACACAATAATAAAAACAACAAACTGGAAAGGAACATAATACAAGGGAAATATGCTAGAACCTATACGTTTCAGGGAATCAATAGAATATTTTACATAAAATCATGTATTTTGCAAAGGCTCTCAATTTATTAATCATTACTGCTCAATGAAATGAAAAAAGAGGGTTTTTTTTCTCACACTGTATTTTCTATAAACTGCTCTTTCAAAATTTTTACGTGGCCAGATTGGTTGAAATGGTGAGTAATGTTTCACAATAAGGATGTTCAATCATAAATAACAAACCTATGGTCTTGGTGGGTGTATACATATCGGTGTTTGAGATATATGGGTGGGTGTGTGTGTGTGTGTGTGTGTGTGTGTTGGTTTCCAACAGCTCTGTTTGCAGTCAGTGGGAACATTCCTGTTCCTGATTACATTTTAAGGCCATATTCATACGTCCAGTAGTTGGTCAGAGTTTGACATCAAAACCAGGAGTGGGTGAAATATAGTCAAATGGTGCCTGTGTTTCTATTAAGCTATGTGCCCACAGGACTCTGTGCCAGAGGATTTTGCCGTGGAAAACCTGCGGATGTATCTGGATTTTCTAGATAAAATCGGCAGGTTTTAGCAAGTACAGACACTCCCCATGTTATCCTATGGGACAAGGGGAGTGTCTGTGTCCATGCTCCGGTATGTGCGGCTGCGGAATATGCTGCGGATGTCCCACCACAGCGGCACGTAACTGCATGTTAATTATTCCTGCGGAAATACCTGCGGAATTCCCGGCCCTCCACTATGGAGATAGAGGCCGGGACTTACGCAGGTAAGTTGCATGAATGTCCGCAGGTTTACTGCAGATATTTTGCTGGAATCCCGCAGCTACGTATAGCTGCGGATTCCGGGGAGCTGCTGCTGGAAACCTGCGGCCGTACCGGCGGATATATCCGCAGATGCGAGCTCCCGTGGGCTCATAGCCTTACACTTTTCCTCTGATTGTTCCACTCCTGGTTTTGGCTTACAAATACTGATGTAAAATACTGACCTAACACTGAATGTGGGCACGTGGCCTCATGCTTAAAATGAATGCAGACATGTCCTGTATCTGGATACAATGTATCCAAATTGATCAACGCTCTGTGAAAGCAATACAGCTCTGATGTGTTAGGCTAGATTCACATTGATAAAACATGCTCCATGGTGAGCACTATGTTGGGGTTGTGAGTGGCTGCATCGGGGTTCTTGTCAAAATACTTTTTCTGGGATTCCAATGTAAACCCTGATGGAGTGCTCAGCGGAAAGCACTGTATGAATGTGAACCTAGCCTTAGCCTTATAAAGCGCATAGCATGACCTAAGGATTAAAACAAATGACATTAGAAAGTTGTGTGTTTTTAGTACACAGGCATTACATTCAGGAAAAAAATGTAGGATTATTTTAGGTTACATAGATGTGACTCAAATTTCTAAGACATTTACAATTGGGAAGCCACATACTTTCAGGCCTATTAGTTTATTCCCATCAAATCACTGGCACATCTGTGGGAATTTGTTGTCTAAGGATAGGTGCACATAACGGACTCTTCAGACAGATGCCACCTGGAACCTGAAAAAACACTCAAACAGTAAAACAAAATATGAACATATGCACAGCAATGTCAGTATTATTTTCTGTGCATGTGTTCAGCCTTTTTCGGCTCATTTTTAACCACTTTTTGGTTTCAAAACCATGAAATGGCTAAAAATGAAAAAAAAAAAAAGTGACATCCATTCTTTGGATGTCTTTTATTTGGAAACCACTCAATACTTTACCCCAATAGCTTTAATGAGGGAAAAATACCTATCAGAACCAATTACAAGTTCTAGAAAAGCCACAGCGGACTACTGCAAAAAAACATATGCATTATTGATATAGATGCAACACTTCTTTTGTGTAGTTGTACTGCACTATATATTCCTGAATGAAAAGGGGTTGTAAAAATATTGCAACGATCACCTATCCACAGGACTGGCCTAAGGGGCTAACAGAGATAGGCCCTGTACGCCGCTATGTCCTTCTGTCCTATACACATTGATAGCTAACAGTAATGAGCATGTCAACTGCTGCTGCCACTCCAATAGTGGACTCTGGACCCCCCATACTCATGATCTGCAGGAGTCCCTGTACATAAATGATAAGTTACGATTTTGTGACAACCCCTTAAAGACAACCTTTTTTCCTAAAAAAAAAAAAAAAAAAAAAAAAATGTGAAATGTATAGCCAGGCCAGTCAATCACTGCCTGCAGCGGCCACATACAGTATAGTGCAGTCAATAATTGACAGCTATGAAATGATTTGTGTGGGATTTACCAGGCGAGTATGAAAGTAGGGATTTTTTACACATTCTCTTTTGCCAAATAGCTGAGAACGTTCTATCTTTACAGTATAGGATGAAATATTAATGAAGCACTATACTTTTTTTTTTTTTTTTTAATTTGCTCTAAATGTTTTAAAAATAAAATCTTGGAGCAGTAAAACTGAATTGTAATTACCGTAAGTGTTACGAAAATTCACTAAAAGGATCTGACCCATAAAGACGATAAAAAAAATAAAAAGTAACCACAAAGATGTTAGAAGGCAGATAGGGCACTAACTAAATGTAGCTCATTGGCACTGCAATTTTTTATGTTTTAAGAGGGAAAGTTTGATATATTTTTTTCTTCTGACTTTAGTTACCTTTAGGGGTCTTTAACTTCTGATTGTGTTTACTGAATTCAGCAATACCATAATATTGCAATATATAATGTAAATCTTTGTCTCCTATGAAGATCAGCCTGTGGCTTAGATTCACAGGGGTACAAAGATGGTAGCGACCAGGGCCATGGAAATCCATTGGTTTCCTGCAACTGCATCTTGGGTAGCCGATGAAAAAGTGTCGTAGCTGCCAATAAGGTCACATTTCATTCAAACCACTTCCTGCTGAACTCTCTTTTTTTGCAGAACTTTGAAATCCACCCTATAATTTACAGAAAAATTGGAGAATAATCATTGTAGGTGAGCAAAAAAGGAAACAAAGGGTTCATCTGTCAATGGTGCTCAGGTTTGATTTGTACAGTATTCATTGTGCAGTGAAAGCTACCTGGTGGTTTTATTTTGCAGGTATGTACAAGAGATGCCAAACACATTTGCAGGACTACCTCCATATTCTGGTTCAGATGGATGGGAGCCTTACCAGCTGGTATCCGCGGCACCTGTTCTGATTTGTAGGCGCATCATCATTGTTGCAGTATGATGCACATAGAACATTGTGTCGGGCTTACAAATCAGAAGACTATGAGAAGGGATGCTGACAGGTAGGGGGCGTCCCACCATGGTCCTGCAAATCTACTGGAATACCAAATATATATAGCTTTACTACTTAAAAAAAAAATAAAAAAATGAAAAATTGTGTACATCGCAACATTTCCACAACGGTTGATGATGCCTAAGATTTGTTTTCTGTTGAAGTGTATTGCACACTGGGGAGGTGATGGGGTGACACACAGGTCTCTCCTCCTCTGACTTATTAACAGACCACAGCAATGGAAGATACATCCAAAACCTTCAGTTACAGGAGGGTGCCGATCATGTAACGTAACGGACACTACCATGTGTGGACCACAATCAGTTCCCGAGTCTGCTTTATACACCAGCACCTAGTCAGGAAAAATTGAAACTAGACTCTGATTAGATGCTTTTCTGAGTAAGGCCCATTGCTTCCTTAGGCTCCTTTCACACTGCGTTTTGCGTTACGTTCACAGGTCTCGTTGGGGCATCCGTCCGAACTGATGCTCCCCCACCCCGCAAAGCGTGTTTTGGACGCTCGCGCCAACAGGGCCATTGACTGTAATGGAGCACACGTTAGCGTGTGCTCTATTTTGTACCATGTTCGTGATATAAGTTTTCTGCAGACGGACACTCGAATGTAGTCGACTACGCTCGGGTGTCCGTCTGCAGAAAACGTATATGCACGAAAATGGTACAAAACAGGGCATACGCTAACATAGTGTGCCCTATTACAGTCAATGGCCCTGTCAGTGCGTGTGTCCAAATCACGCTTTGCGGGGTGGGGGAGGGGCAGTTTGGACGGATGCCCCAACGAGACCTGTGAACGTAACACAAAACGCAGTGTGAAAGGAGCCTTAGGCTTATTGCAGTTATTAAATGACTGACTTCCATCCAAAAAAGGCAACAATTGCAGTCAGGAGGTAAAGAAAACCCCCACAGCAGACTACCAGCAACTCAAAAGACATTAGAAACAAGAGGACAAAGAGTTATTGCTGAAAAATATATATATTTAACGTTACAGCAAAGTGCAGAGAGTGCATAACCAGAGGAGAGAAGGTGGCTAAAAAAATCCCAAAACATGTCCTGCAAAATGATATAAGTAAAAAAGAGAAGCAATAGAAGATAATATGTATGCAAGACAAAAAAGAAACACCACTAAATGGAAAACCTGGCAATATGCCAGAAATGATTTTGCCAATACATACAAGAAACACCAGGTCAATTGTAAGGCCAGTTGAAATTAGGGCCATAGAAGTAAAGACAAATGGCAACCAAAGCTGTAAATTGTACAATATATACATGACCCCATAGGCTGTGAAACATGCGTTGGGGCACACCACCTGCACCCTGGGCCTTGTTTTTTACTCCAAAGTTAATTGGCAACACATCTAGCTTATGTACTTGAATGCACTTTATTATGTATACAATTTACACCTTTGGTCGCCATTTGTCTTTACTTATATGGCCCTAATTTCAACTGGCCTTACAATTGACCTGGGGTTTCTTGGTAATTATGTCCATTTTTTGTCTTGCACTTACACATTTTACCACTATTTATATGTATTGGCAAGATAATGTCTGGCATATTGCCAGGTTTTGCATTTAGTGGTGTTTCTTCTTTGTCTTGCATACATATCTTCTATTGCTTCTCTTTTTTACTTCTGTCATTTTGCAGGACATGTTTTGGGATTTTTTCGTCACCTTCTCTCCTCTGGTTATGCACTATCTGCACTGTGCTGTAACGTTAAATGTATATATTTTTCAGCAATAACTCTTTGTCCTCTTGCTTCTATTATTGCAGTTATTGAGTTCCAGCTGTTCATAGCCCGGCAGCATTACTTTCTTCTAAACTACACTACGGCTCAGTTTTTATCTCCGGCACATAACAATGCTGGCAGCCTCACAGAGTTTTCCAGTTCTAAACTTGGTGGCATGCGTTGCTTTGTGTACTTGTGAGCAGCCGAGGGCAGCTTTACAGAGCCGACATGGAGCTAGAATATGGAAAGTGCCAGTCCGTGTCAGATCCTTTGGATATGGATATAGTAACCGCATTGGCTTATGATGTCATCATGAGAGATTTACATGTAGAGGCCACCTGACATCATATATTGCTTATTTATTGTGATGGAGATACCCGCACGCCTGTGAGCGAATAAACCAGTGCTAAAAGTTCTCTTCTCTGTTACAGAGTTATACTGTTTCCACCCATTGGGGTCACATGCTGTAGACTAAATAAATGTTGGGAATGTCCCGACGCGTTTTAGCCTCAATGAAATTTGTACTTTCTTGCAGGTTTCAAATTAATGTAGGTTTTCTTCATCTCCTCGCTCTCGGGTTTCTTGAGGTCTTTGTATCTCTCCCCTTTTGTGCTGACCACTTGATTGTCAATGTATCGAATCATTTTCTTTGGGGCCTGAAAATAGAATATCATAAGCTGAAAGTCTGTGGGCGTTCTAACCAATTACTCCCATTTTGGGACAGTCACAAATCCAAATATTTAATTATAATTTTAAGTATCCATTATTTGGGTGTACACGGCCCCGTGTGGCTGCACACGGCCCCCTGTGGCTGGCACACTGCACCCTGTGTTAGATATCGCTCCCATGCTGCTGCTTTTAGCAAAATAAACTCTTTCCTTACCTTCTCTAGCACTGTCTTGTCTCGTGACTCCCTCCTTGGGGTTGAGCATCCTGCATTTACTGGTTCTCGGCCAGTCATGTGATCGGCACGGCAGAGTGATATCATCTCTGCGTGCATGATCACAGCGGCAGGAGGGAGACCGGGGAGACACGCTGGAGGGGGTAAGTAAAGAGTGTTTTATTTTGCTATGGGCAGCAGCATGGGGGCCATAGCTAACACAGGGGGGGCATGTGCCATCAAAGGGGCACAGTCAGATATAATATGCGCCGCACCCCCAACCCATCGCCGCGGTGTGGTTTCAGCACCATGGTGATGGACAGCGGCTGTGCACATTATATGAGCAGGAGCAGGATATCAAACGCTGCCGCCCGCAGCTATCACCAGCCCCCAGCAGAGCTCCAGAGCTGCCCCCACCTCCCCTGGACTCTGTAGTGTAAGTATATGTAATATATATATATATATATATATATATATATATATGTATATATACATACACCCCCCCTTCCCGTATATTCGGATTCTAAGACCAAAAAAAAATTTGGGGGAACAAAAGTGCGTCTTATAAAGCGGATAATACAGTAAAATGTCCGATCTTCTCCTACCCAGTAAACAGTAAAAACAGAAAGCTCTAGGATGACACACAGATGACATCCATGTACTTTACATTTTTGTTCAAGGACTCATTGATTTCAATTGGCAAGTTTGAGCTATGACTTGGATCAAAAATGGATGCGTGTTTTCATTTTGTTTTCGGACATGGTCCACAAAAACCATGGACATGTGAATACTAGTCATGAGCGAGCACTACCATGCTCAGGTCACAAATCAAGCAGGTCGGTTGCTTGGATGGGCTCGACTCGACGAATGAGTATAATAGAAGCCAATGGGAAACCTGAGGATTTTTCTGGAAGATCTTCTGGGAAAAATGCTTGCGTTTCCCATTGACTTCCATTATTCTTGGTGCTCCAGTTGAGCCCGTCCAAGCATCCGCACTGCTCAGTTAAAGTACAGAGCATGGTAGTGCTCACCCCTCACTAGTCTATACACTACAATGGGTAAGTGATCTGTGAAAAACATGTATACAAGTACGTAAAAAACTGAAGTCTGAATGAGACCTAACAAATATTTTGCAATATACATCCATCAATTAAAAGTGATGTTCATATTTTGACATATTCACTTGCTAATGTAGCAGAATTAGCAATCTGTCTTCCTTTGTGTTGCGGGAGCTCCTCATTACAGGCCACATGTATATATTTCATACAGCTCCGTCCATATACAAGTACTGAGGACATTTATCTGCGTCATGTGATCATTTACGCCAATAAGGCTATGCGCCCACGGGTGCTCATACCTGCGGATTTATCCGCAGGTACGGCCGCATGTTTCCCGCTGCTGCTCGCCGGCGACCGCAGCTATTTTTAGCTGCTAGATTACAGCAGAATAGCTGCAGGAAACATGCGGAGATTCATGCGGCTTACCTGCGAACGTCCCGGCCTCTTATCTCCATAGCGGAGGGCCGGGACATCCGCAGGTAATTCTGCATGAATAATTGACATGCAATTATACATGCAGATGCCTACATCCGCAGCATGGTCGGCAGCTGCACTTTCCGCAGCGTGGACACAGCACTCCCCATGTCCCATAGGATAACATGGGGAGTGACTGTACATGCTAAAACCTGCTGATTTATCTGGAAAATCCAGAAAAATCCGCAGGTTTTCCGTGGCAAAATCCGCACAAACAAGCTCCCGTGGGCACATAGCCTAAGGCTATGTGCGCACTAGAAATGTGAGGTTTCTCAAGAAAATTTCTTGAGAAACTTCTGGGAGTGAAAGATTTCCGGACCTCCGGAAAAAATCCGCACCAAATCAGCATGCGGATTTGCCGCGGAATAGCCGCGAAATTGCCGCGATTTTCCCGCGGGTGGTTCCCTGCGGATTTTTGCAGGCTGTACTGCCGAAATCTGCAGGGTACCTGCGGAAATAATGGACATGTTCATTTTCTCAAGAAATTTTCTCGAGAAAATCTTCTCAAGGAAATTTCTTGAGAAAAATCCGCACAAGTGCGCACAGCTATTTTTTTTTTTTTCATAGAAATTGCTGGGAAATGTCTGCACAAAGATTGCAGACATTTCTCAAGAAATTTCCGTGGCAAATCCGCGGGTAAATCCGCGGGTAAAAAGGTCTAGTGCGCACAGAGCCTTAGTCCAATGCTGCATTTCTATAGTTTTCTACCCTTTAACGCTGGCTTTGATAACACAGCATTTATTATGAGCTAATGATGATGGGAGAAAGAAAAACAAAGCGACAGTGCTACGCTTTGTAGTAACACTTGATCTTGGACTGTGACATGTTGTTGCTTTTACCTCTTTAGGCATCAAAGGCTTGTGAGTTTTCTTGTCATCATCATCATCCACCAACATGTATCTGAAGACCAGAAGAGAACCAGAATTACCAAATTCATGCGAGTGTGCTGATCACAATATCAGATCTGGCTTTCTATAAAGAACTACATGTAATTCTGCAATATATTCAAGCCTATGAGTCAATTTAGGAAAAAGTGTTTTCTTAAAAGGTAAATCTGCAGAAGGTTTTTGCTATGTATTCTGAGAGCAGCATGATGTAGGGGCAGGGCCCGATTCTACGGATGTGTCTTTTATTAGGCTGTAGTTTGCTGTTTTAATAAATTCAATGTTTTATCAGCAGGAGATTATCACTACAGGACAAGGTGTCTTATGCCTCTGGGTCCAACCACACCCCTGCCACTGATTGGCAGCTTTTTCTCACTAGACAGTGTACACAAAAAGCTGCCAATCAGTGGTGTAGGCAGCATTACACAGAGCTCAGCATTCAGAGCTCTGCTAGATCTGCAGCAGAGAAAACCTTGGTTGTATCACAACTACTGCACCCAGTAAATTAAGTGATACATTGCAAGAATCAGTGTCACTGCCCCTAAATCATGCTGCTGCCAAATTATAGAGCACAAACCTGGTGACAGATTGCCTTTAACATTACCAAATGGAAGACTACTTAACTGATGTCTGATAGCTGAGGACTTCCACAAGTCAATTTTACCACACTTGCCACAATTATTTGCCATGCTGATAAAGAAACTTGGGAAACTGCTTCAAAGGAACCTGCCACATGGAAAAATACTATTAACCTACAGATATGGGGTTAATCTGCAGGTTAATAGCATTCTATACCTGCCCGGCACCTGCACAGTAAACCCCATTGTAAGGAAGAAAAGAACTTTAATCCTCCAGACTTTTCCGATTTCAGATATAGAGGTGGCGTTGGCTCAGTCACTGTTCTGTGTATGGAGAGCGGCAGCTGTAATCCCACCCCAGACAACTGAGTCTAATGCAGAGTGGCTGACAATCAGTATGGGAGGGGTGGGCGTGGCGCGCTGGCGGTGCCTCCGTGACATGAAACTGGAATGCTGCCAGGAGGATTAAAGTTCTTTTCCACCAGTCAGCAAGGTATAATTTTCAGGCGCTGGGCAGGTTTAGCACGCTATTAACCTGCAGATTAACTCCACTTCTGCAGGTTAATTTTTCCATGTGACAGGTTCCCATTAATATTGGCTATATTATTAGCGGACCTATAATAATATTCCAGAGTACCTGACAGATGTCACCTCCTCAATTTATCTATGTCAATAGTGCGTACTAGCACGCTAACATTTAGGGTTAAAAGGAAAACTAATACATACTCCGACTGCCACCACACCAGGGCAATCAGGATGACCGGGGTAAAGTTCCAGGATTCTCGCATCTAATGGATGCGACAATCCTGGGAGGCTGCAGGCTGCTATTTTTAGGCTGGGGGGGAGCAATAACCATGGTCTCCCCAGTCTGAGAATACCAGCCCCCAGATGTCAGCTTTATCATGGTTGGGTATCAAAATTGGTGGGGGGGGAAAAAAACAAAAAAACACACCGTTTTTTAAAGTTATTTCTTTAAATAATTAAAAAGCAAAAAAAAAAAAACAAAAAACAAAAAAAATAAAAGAACAGCCAAAAGGGGTCCCTCGTATTTTGATACACAGCCAAGATAAGTACATGGCTGGGGGCTTCAGCCCGTAGCCGTATGCTTTATCTGTGCAGCGGTATCATAATATGGGGGGGGGGCCCTAAGCCAATTTTTTTTAATTTATTTATTTTTACACCACAATAGATGCGACACAGCGCCTGTGATTGAAGTCAGTCAGACACGATATCACACAGGATGGGGGCATTGGCTGACTGCAACCAATCAGAAACACTGAGACTGCTGTGGGCGAGGGAAGCAATGCATATGTGTGAAGGATAATGAGCAGTCCCGGAAGCAGTATGAGCGGCCTGGAAGCAGTGTTACGGCCGCGCAGGAGGCTGGGTAAGTATAATGCGCCTGCTCTAAAACCCCTAGGCCTTTCTACCATCATTTAAAGAGCTGGATTCCGCTTCCCATTGACTTATGTGGGGACCGGTGTCCGGCAGATATCCAAGATCAATTTTGGGCCGGAACCAGTTTTTTTTTTATATATAAAAAAATACGGTTGGACCCGCTGATCCCGAGTATGTGTGGGTCCGCCAACCACTAGACTCTAACTAGTTAACCTGTTTCAGCACAAAAGTAACTGAAGACTTAAACCTGAATATTGAGATAGAGAGATATATATATATATATATATATATATATATATATATATATATATATATATATATATATATATATATATATATATATATATATGGAAAGGCCATTTTCACTATTAATTGTGTGCCTGCAGTCAACAGGAGATAAACTGAATATTCATTGTCAAGTACTTACTTCTGTAAAATGAATTCTTTCAGATCTTCTTTTTTTGGTATTTTTTGCAATACCTAACAGATAGAAAGTTAATAGTTATAGATAACATTATTTGACAATGATGAAAAGGTTCCAGGATTTACAAGTAACATTTTTTTAATGCTGGAATTATTTTTTAAAACCCCTATCATATACCGTCCATTTCTCTTATCGAATACCGCCCCTTCCCGTGCGGCCGCTCCTCATCCTTCTGGTTTACAACTACTAAGTAATTCCAAGAAATCAGAGTGACATTACTGAGGACACAGCGGCCGAGCCAGGTTCTGCGCTGCCACAAGTAATCATTGCCGATGTCACACATCTGAGATTAAGCACCACAGTGACTTGACATCACGTCATGACGTAAAGTTTGCAAAAGAGGGCAGACGGGGACAGAAAGTGCAGGAAAGGGTTAGAAGAACAATAGTTTTTTGTTTTAATATTTACAACATAAAACAAAAAAAAAACTTTAAAAAATGATCTTGAATTTTATTTGAATAATTTTTTGTTTAAGTCTGGCACATCATTTGCATCATCATTTTAATCTGTTAAAGGGAACTGGTCACCACCAGGAAAACTAATTACCTGCAGAAATAGAGATAATCTGCAAAGAAATATCATAAATCCTGCCTGACTGCTTTACTAGCAGCGGCTACACAGAAAAAAAAAAAAAAAAAAAAAAAAGAATATCATCACAGCAGTTGCTCACACTCCCAGTCATTGGGCCGATGCAGGCGGCCGTTACATTCACTGACACTATTTTGGGGTACATATTACATTTTGTCGACCAAGGGTCTCAAACACAAGGCCTACAGCCGCATGCGGCCCCTCAGGCTGCTTCTTGCGGCCCGCAGGCTTGTGGACCTGGTAACAATCGCAGCTGGTGCATGAGCCGCAGCCGTCAGCGCTTTATTTCAGATGAACCTTTTGCCGATGCTGCGTAGAGTTAAGCTCTCTCTGTACAACTATTCCAATGGCAACCGCCGGCCAATCAGAGGCAAGCATCAGATGAATCGCTGACAGCGGCGGCCCCTGCACCGGGGCCACGTGCCAGCGGGCTGCAAGAAGCAGGGAAGAGCACATTACTACAAGATGTGGACAAGAATGGGCACATTACTACAGGATTGGGACAAGGATAGGCATGTTACTACAGGGTGGGGAGAAGGATGGGCACATTACTACAGGGTGGGGAGAAGGATGGGCACATTACTACAGGGTGGGGAGAAAAATTGGCACATTAATACAAGAAGGGGACAAGGATAGGCACAATACTTCAGGATTGGGCGTAGGATGGGCACATCACTACAGGATGGGCACATTACTACAAGAAGGGGACAAGGATGGACGCAATACTACAGTATGGGGCACAGTACTACAGAATTGGGGACCAGGATAGGCACATCAACTCAAGAAGGGGAACATGATGGGGGAGCATTACTAAAGAATGAGGACCAGAACAAGATGTTGGCCAAATTACTATATGGTGCTAATTGTAAAAGGGATCAAATGTAAAAAACAAAAAAAAAATTATAATATATTATATATATATATATATATATATATATATATATATATATATATATATATATAATGACATTTTTTTTACCACAATGTCTTTTTGTTTTTTTGTTTTTTTTATATTTAACAAAAAAATGCAAGTTGTAATAAATGAACAAAAAATGTTCAAAAACATGATCCAAAGGTGTAGAGGGGAAAAAAAAATGGTACAAATAAAAATATCACTTTGTCCTGAAAAGAATGCAGCCCTCCAAATTATTTTTTTTTTTTTATGTGAGGTCCATATACCCAGCTGAGTTTGAGACCCCTGTTGTAGACCTTTCTTGTATTGTTTAGGAAAGTTTGGTGCCCATAATAAAAAAAAACAAAAAACAATTCTGCTATTCTGATTTGTTTTTCTATTTACGCCATTTACCATATGGGTTAACATTTGTTATATTTTGATAGATCAGATTTTTATGGAAGCATCGATACCAGTTATGTTTATTTAAATTTATTTTTATTGGTGGGAGGAATCAGGGTAATTAAAATTTGTATATATTTTAACTTTTTATATTTTAAAAAAATTCTTTTCATTCTTATTTTTTTAGTCCTTTTAGTGGATTGGAACCAGTGATCGTTATTGCACAATACCTCGGTATTGGAGAATATAGTGTAAATCAGAGTATCTTCTGAAGCTCAGCATATGGCGCACCAACACAGGGGTAACAAGATGCCCCTTGCTGCCATGGTAAACCATTGGTTCCCTGCGACTGCATCATGGGGAGCCAATGGCAGCATTGTGACATTTAAATACCACTGAGAGAGATTGACAGCAGAATATAAATGGCTAACAGTATCAGGAGGAGCTTAACTTCAGCTGTGTCTGTTAGGCACAGACTTCTGTTATTTAACGTAGCCGGGATCTTCCACGTGTGGAGCAAGCTCAGCTCCTGAACCTGCTCCATGATAAAAATATTTGTCAAGAGGCTTTAAGAAGAAAAAGTTATTTAGCCACCAATACATATCACATCCACTGTATAACAAAATGTAGCATGGAGGATGTGTTACTGCGCTGCCTGTAACAGGAAAAATACAAAAAAAAAAATTTTTTTGTAGAATAAAATGAGTGACTTTATTTCTACACGTTTCAGGAGTCAGAGCCCCCTTCTTCAGGAAGGGAATCACTCTGATGCACATTTTTTTTATGTGCATCAGAGTGATTTCTTTCCTGAAGAAGGGGGCTTAGACTCCTGAAACGCGTAGAAATAGTCACTCCTTTTATTATACAAAAACATTTTTTTTTCTATTTTTCCTGTTACGGGCAGCGCAGTAACACCTCCTCCTGCTCCTCCATGCTACATTTGATATCTCAGAGGACTGCTGCAGCCTGGTTCATTGAGTTTGCTTTCGGCGTTGTGACTCTCTCACAACCTTAACAGGCGAGTGTACTTAGCTTATTTCTACACTGGTTTTGTTGAAGGATAAGACCCTATTGCGCCTTTTGTTTTCCAGTTTTTTACTCTTCATCCACTGTATAAAGAAATAAATATTTGCCACTTATGTGTTGTTAAAAAGCAATGTAGTGCAGAACTACAACATTTTCTTACATATGTATGACAGCAAAGTAATGTGCCTAAAGTGTGAATGTTTTGTGTGGCCACCATTTATTTCAGGTACGATCTTAACTCTCTTAGGCATGGAGGTCAACAGAGCTTCACAGGAGCCGCTGGATCCTCTTCCCTCCTCCATAATGACATCACGGAATTGGTGGATGTTAGAGACTTTGCGCTCCTCCACATTCTGTTTGAGGATGTCCACACAGATGCTCCATAGTGTTTAGCACTAATGACACTAAGATGACACGGAGAGGGAAAATGGTTAATTGGGCACAATTTGACCATTTTCACTTAGGGGTGTACTCACTTTTGTTGACAGTTGTTTAGACATTAATGGCTGTGTGTTGAGTTATTTAGGGTATGTGCGCACACAGAAGTTTTGTTTCTTGATTAAAAAAACCGCACCCTCTGGCTGAAAAAAAAACGCATAAAAAAACCAGGCGTTTTTGGTGCATTTTTGCCCCTGCGTGTTTTGATTTTTTTTTTTAACTTTGTCAATGGCAAAATGCAGAGAAAAACGCAGAAAAGAAGTGACATGCTGTTTTTTTTTTTCTGCAACCAAAACTGCAAGGAGAAAAGAAACAAAGTGTGCACAGTCTTTCTGAAATCTCATAGCCTTTGCTGGGGAAGGACTTAGGCTATGTGCGCACGTGTGCGTAATTCATGCAGTTACGCTGCGCTTTGTAGCGCAGCATAACTGCATGCGTCCTGCGTCCCCTGCACAGTCTATGGAGATTGTGCAGGGGCCGTGCGCATGTGGCATATTAGAACGCAGCGCTTCGGCTGCTGCCCGAATCGCTGCGTTCTAAGAAGTGACATGTCACTTCTTTCGTGCGCTTTGCCGGCAGCCCCTGCTCTGTCTATGTTAGAAGCTGCAGGCAGAGCGCACGTTCTCGCCGGCACCATGTGCTTCAGAACGCAGCTTTTCGATGCGGTTCAGAGCGCAAACGTGCGCACATAGCCTTAATGTAGTTTAGGACAACAAACTGCGCCCAAAAATGAGGCAAAAAAAAATGCAGTTTGAGCACAGGGCCTTGGAGGACACACCAAATTTACACTGTTATACATGCTGTACGCTGACTACTTCACATTGTATCAAAGTGTCAGATCTCCAGTATTGTCCCATAAAATGTGAGGGGTGTACTCACTTTTGTGATATACTGTATTTCTGTTGGCTGCTGTACAATATCTAATGAATCACTATGCAGAGAACTGCGGGAAAAGCGATCAGCTCATTACATGGACCTGTCTATTACTATGAATGTTAAATACTATGTATGAAAATGATCTATACAGTGGATATTATATGCAACGATGGGCCAGCCCCTTTACTGATCAAGATTGGATTGCTAGACCCCAGCAAGTATGTGAATGGAGACACAGCACTGCCGGGATATTTTTCCATGCTTCCTACAAACATCTTATAGTCCAGTCTGAGGCTGCATTTACACAGAGCGAATGCAGAACTTAAAGAACCTCCGATCAGCTTCATGCAAGCCAATCGGTGGTCATCCAATAGCCTATTTTCACACACTGACCGCAGTTTCATACATGCAGAGCGAAAGTTAACATTGCCAAAGAAAAGAATAATGCCATAATTTTCTATATTCTAGGACAGAACAGAGTTTTTGGCTAGAAGAGGTCATTCCTGTCAGGATGGGATGGCTGCGTTTCTGGAAAGGTCCCTTCAAGCTTTGTGTTTGAAATCAGAAAGTGAAATATAAATGTTCTGCTGGTTTATGCAGAGCAGTTCCCGTCCCATCAAAGATCATTCATCTCTGCAGATTGGGCCAGTTATACTATTGGACTCAAAAGTCTCCCAACACCCACCTGAGCTTGTGATGGGTCATCCAGCGTCACCTCTCCTTCCACTATAATGTGGACAGCATCTTCTAGGTTTCCTTTAGCCATGGAGAGCACTTTCTCAGCTTGATGAAGTGTGCACGCTGGGAACATCTCCAGCAGCACATCTATATTATTTTTTGTATCATGATCTTGCTACAAAAAAAAAAAACAAAACAAAACCTGAATAAGTTACTGGTTGCAAAATATTGCAGATATTATTGGCATAATAAGATCCTGTAAGACATTTCTACCTACCGCAGTACGCAGTCACTAAGGCTGGCTATGTTCACATTTCCGTTGTTTTGCATCAGTCACATGCGTTGCTTGACACATGTGACTGATGTGTTGTACAACGGATGACAAAGAACAGAATTCATTGTCAAACTCCATTGTGTGCGGGGGCGGAGTGCGAGGTGGGTGGAGCCGAGCGGGGCCGTGGCGCTGAGGACGTCAGTGCCGCGGGGACTGCACCGCTGGGGACAGGTGGGTGTGTGTAAGAGTGTGAGTGTGAGTATGAGAGAGAGAGAGTGTGTGTGTGTGTGTGTGTGTGTGTGTGTGTGTGTGTGTGTGTGTGTGTGTACATGCGGAGTGCGGGAGGGGGCGGAGCCAAGCGGAGAAGTGTCGGGCTCCCTGCACACGTAGCCAGGGTAAATATCGGGTAAAAACTAAGCAAAGCACTTTGCTTGGTTACCCGATATTTACCTTGGTTACCAGTGTACACCGCTTAGCGATGGCTCCTTGCACACGTAACCAGGGTAAATATTGGGTAACTAGGCAAAGCACTTTGCTTGGTAACCCGATGTGTATCCTGGTTACATGTGCAGGGAGCCAGAGAGAGCATGCGCAGCGAAATCCTACGGATTGCGCTGCTCAAAAAACGTTATAAGCTGCGTTCCTTCCGCCCCGCGGTCAGTTGTTCCACGACTGATCAGTTGGGCGGAGGATGCAATGCAACATCATCAGTCACAATCCACCGCTCATACAAGTTTATGGGAACAACGGAATCCGCCAAACGGATTCCGTTGTTTACCAGAGCAGCGGATTGTGACTGATACAATTTAACGGAAGTGTGAACCCAGCTTAATTCATACTGGTATGTAGGTCTGACAGGTCTGCATTTTATCACTCCACATCTAGGCTCAGATCAATGGATTGAGAAAAAATTAAAAAAAAAAATTATTGATTTTTCAGCATGAAACAAAAAAAATGGATGATTTTTCATCTGTATTGTCATTCATATGCAATCCATAGTAAGTAACATTGGTCCACATGCGTGTCGTCACAGACAAGAGTCAGGCCGAAAATACTGTTCACAAGCTGTCAGTATTGTGAGACACTGGGATTACAGCATGTAATGACAATGAAGTCTGTGCCATGTTTTGCTCGTCATGCACCAAGTTTTGGGAATGGCTATTCTGAACTAGACATATTTATCATTAGTGTGAATGTCGCCATGAGCTCACCTGCGCCTCCGCTCCTTCTGACGCCACGCGTAATCCGTTCTCTCGTGGACTGATGCCACCAGATTCTTTTGACATCATCGACGTCTCAGATGTTACAGGCAAATGGTCTTCTTAAAAAGGGGAAAGCACATTTTAAAATTGGAGATGCAATTTTATTCTTCAATATAAACAACTACAGTGCCTACAAGTAGTATTCAACCCCCTGCAGATTTAGCAGGTTTACACATTCGGAATTAACCTGGCACTGTGACATTTGGACTGTAGATCAGCCTGGAAGTGTGAAATGCACTGCAGCAAAAAAGAATGTTATTTCTTTTTTTATTTTTTTTTTAAATTGTGAAAAGTTTATTCAGAGGGTCATTTATTATTCAACCCCTCAAACCACAAGAATTCTGTTTGGTTCCCCTAAAGTATTAAGAAGTATTTCAGGCACAAAGAACAATGAGCTTCACATGTTTGCATTAATTATCTCTTTTTCCAGCCTTTTCTGACTAATTAATACCCTTCCCAAACTTGTGAACAGCACTCATACTTGGTCAACATGGGAAAGACAAAGGAGCATTCCAAGGCCATCAGAGACAAGATCGTGGAGGGTCACAAGGCTGGCAAGGGGTACAAAACCCTTTCCAAGGAGTTGGGCCTACCTGTCTCCACTGTTGGGAGCATCATCCGGACGTGGAAGGCTTATGGAACTACTGTTAGCCTTCCACGGCCTGGACAGCCTTTGAAAGTTTCCACCCGTGCCGAGGCCAGGCTTGTCCGAAGAGTCAAGGCTAACCCAAGGACAACAAGGAAGGAGCTCAGGGAAGATCTCATGGCAGTGGGGACATTGGTTTCAGTCAATACCATAAGTAACGTACTCCACCGCAATGGTCTCCGTTCCAGACGAGCCCGTAAGGTACCTTTACTTTCAAAGCGTCATGTCAAGGCTCGTCTACAGTTTGCTCATGATCACTTGGAGGACTCTGAGACAGACTGGTTCAAGGTTCTCTGGTCTGATGAGACCAAGATCGAGATCTTTGGTGCCAACCACACACGTGACGTTTGGAGACTGGATGGCACTGGATACGACCCCAAGAATACCATCCCTACAGTCAAGCATGGTGGTGGCAGCATCATGCTGTGGGGCTGTTTCTCAGCCAAGGGGCCTGGCCATCTGGTCCGCATCCATGGGAAGATGGATAGCACGGCCTACCTGGAGATTTTGGCCAAGAACCTCCGCTCCTCCATCAAGGATCTTAAGATGGGTCGTCATTTCATCTTCCAACAAGACAACGACCCAAAGCACACAGCCAAGAAAACCAAGGCCTGGTTCAAGAGGGAAAAAATCAAGGTGTTGCAGTGGCCTAGTCAGTCTCCTGACCTTAACCCAATTGAAAACTTGTGGAAGGAGCTCAAGATTAAAGTCCACATGAGACACCCAAAGAACCTAGATAACTTGGAGAAGATCTGCATGGAGGAGTGGGCCAAGATAACTCCAGAGACCTGTGCCGGCCTGATCAGGTCTTATAAAAGACGATTATTAGCTGTAATTGCAAACAAGGGTTATTCCACAAAATATTAAACCTAGGGGTTGAATAATAATTGACCCACACTTTTATGTTGAAAATGTATTAAAATTTAACTGAGCAACATAACTTGTTGGTTTGTAAGATTTATGCATCTGTTAATAAATCCTGCTCTTGTTTGAAGTTTGCAGGCTCTAACTTATTTGCATCTTATCAAACCTGCTAAATCTGCAGGGGGTTGAAGACTACTTGTAGGCACTGTAAATGATATTACAATTTTGACCTAAGTGATATTAAAAAAAGAAGAGGAATCAAGCATTCTGTTGGAGGATCCAGGCAGCGTTAGAAAAGTAGGTCAAGGATAGGTAACGTAAGTATTATCCATGTTTATTTTAAGGGGGGGTGGTTAGGTATGAAGGTATCCACTTTAAAATGGAAAAGAAAAGAGACAAGTGTACATAGGGAGTCACTGAGTAATATAATACATTAGCGGTAGGGGGTGAGATATTGCCCACTTGATGTAGTTCTGATTATCACAACTCCAGTGAAACCTTCTTCTGCATACAATGGATATAGGGTGGAGGATAGGCATTTTGAGATGACAGCGCTGCTGTAGATGGTGAGAGTGCCACACTCCACACTACAGATGTGGTTACAGTGGAACCTTGGTTTACGAGAACAATCCGTTCTGGGAGTGTGCTTGTAAACCAAGTTACTCGTCTAGCAAAGCAAAATTTCCCATAGGAAATAATGCAAGCTCAGACAATTCGTTCCACAACTTGTTCAATGTCCCATCCTGGTCCCCTATTGTGCTGTTCCATACATGCACAAACACACACACACACACACACACACACACACACTTTGCTCACCTTACCTTCTGTTTCCTCGCCGGCCTCCTGATTCTTGTAGTTCGCAGGTACAGGATGTGTATCGGGTAACCATCGCGACAGATGCCGGAGCTTCCGCTGCCAGCGCGTTGACGTCAAAGGCAGGAACCGCTTGCCTCTGATTGGCCAGCGCACTGCCTTTGAGAAGCGGCTGACAGTAGACATTCCTCCATCGTCGCGATGGTTACCCGATACACATCCTGTACCGGCGAACTACAAGAACCAGGAGGCCGGCGAGCGAACGGAAGGTAAGGTGAGCATAATATGTTTGTGCGTGTTTGTGCGGACTGCAAGAGCGGGTCAGGGAGCGGTGGAAGTACGGAACCGGACGTATGTGCGGTGAGTATTTGCTCGTACAGCAAAGCTTGCTTGTAAACTGAGTTACAGATTTACAGCAAGCTTTGCTCGTATAGCGAAATACTCGCACACCAAGTTACTCGTAAACCGAGGTTCCACTGTATTTTGAAAAAGGGTTCAGTTCATACCAGAAACCTGTAAATAAAGCTACTTGTATCTACCATGGAGTGTGGCACTCTCGTCATCTACAGCGGCACAGTCATCTCCAAACCCCTATCCTCAACCCTAAAACCACTTTAGCACTTTTGATCACTAACTCTTTCCCTGGAAGTGATCAAAAGCCCACTATGAGTGACAAAAGTTTCTTGTTTACGCAAGAAATTGGAGAACCGATTTGTTTTCTAGTCTGCTATGAAGAACATGTAATAATATGTACATTACTGGAAGGGTAACTGCTCTATTACAGAACCCTAATATTCATGATACGAATGCAGAAAGCATTTAAAGAGGTTATCAAGGTTTTTCATGAAAGACTGCAGTCACTATGTGACGCAGACTGATGAATCCTCACATTGCGCACAGAGGGCACTGTCGGGTTTCTCCAGTGCCAGCGGTGAGACGGGGCAGTCATGTGACCACAACTGTGTAATAAGCAATACTCCCAGCCACATTCTGACTAGATGTGCACGACTTTGCTCAATACACTTATATTGAGCGAGGATGTACATCTCTAGCGGAAATTTAGCACATCACATACCTGTGGTCATAGAACTGCACCTCTCCCGGCACTGATACCAGAGAATCCCGACAGCACGTGCCAATTCACAAGTCTACAGTCACATAGAGTGAATGCACACTTTCATGACAAACATGGACAAATCCTTTAACAGCCTATAACATAAAAGAATTCAATTAATTGATTCTGCCTTTTTGTGAACTATGGCTTTGGATCAGACCATACTTGTACCGTCATATATTTCACGAAGAAGCAGATCAACGTATTTATACTAATAAAAAAAAATAATTTTACAGCACCCCGTTGATAATTCATAAAGTAATCACATAGTGATCCAATTAGATTGACCGGTTTAAGGCCAATGACTTATAGATTCGTCATTGGTTGTGTCCTTCCTTTTGATGCGGGCTCACACGCTGAGCCAACATCTTTCCCCACATGTCGGCTGATCTGATCAGCCAACATGTGCAGCTAACAGATCGGAGATCTGCCGGTGTCCGTTAACCCATTAGATTGCGTCAAACTCTGACAGGGCAATCTAACACGCGTTGGCTGGGTTCAAGCCATTCCCCACCGCAATCGGCAGCCCCGTGACACAATCATGGGGTGCTGATGGGTTATCATGACAGTGAGGAGTCAGATAATGACCCTCTATCGCTGTCATGACTCACCTCCTGTTAATGCCAATTGAGCATCAGCATTCACAAGAGATGATCATTTGTGCTATGCAGAGCTGGAAATCAGCATGGCTCCCTGCAGCACAAGTGATCAGACAATGCAGGTTTTAAGGCCTAGTAAAATCAATAAAAAGTGAAAAAAAGAAAAGTTTTTAAAAAAATAACATGATAATTTCAAATCACCCTCCTTTTTGCCCCATTGAAAATAAAGCAATTAAAAAAAAAATAAAAAAAAAATCTATATATCACACATACATAAACATATACATATTTGGTATTCTGGCATTCAGAAATGCCCGCTCTATCAAAATATAAAATAAAGTAATCCGATCAGTAAACTGCATAACAAAGTCAAAACGCCAAAATTACGTTTGTTTGTTTTTGGTAGCCGCAACATTGCAATAAAATGAAAAAAACAGGCAATGCAAACATCACATCTACACCAAAATGGTATAATTAAAAACGTCAGCTCAAGGCGCAAAAGATAAGCCATCATTGAGCCCCAGTTCCCAAAAAATGATAACGATCCGGGTCTCGGAAAATGGAGACAGAAGTGCAAATCTTTTTTTGACAAATTTCTGAAAAAAAATTTCACCACTAAGATAAAGGTAAAACTATACAGGTCAATTTTACCATACAATGAACATGGTAAATAAAAAAATCCAAAAAACAATCGTGGAGTTGCACTTTTTTTTGCAATTTCTTAGCATTTGGTATTTTTTTCCCGTTTTCCAGTACAATATGTGGCAAAATAAATAGTTTCATTCAAAAGTACAACTTGTCCGCAACAAACAAGCCCTGATATGGCTTCATTTCTTGAAAAATAAAAAAGTTATGGCTTTTGGAAGGAGAGGAAACAATGAAAAATCACCCTTAGATGAAAGGGGTTAATAAAAAAAACAAAAAAAACAAAACAAAAAAACCCCACTGTACCTAACTTACCATTATTGCGAGCTTTATTTAACCGTCCTGATAGTTCAAACATCGTCTCATAGACCGTCTCACTGCAAATGAACAGACTAGTTACTCATGGTCTAAGTAGCTAAAAACAAGAAAGCTGTCAGAAAACTGAAGCCATCGGCCTCTCACTTCTGCACCAATTGTACAAGGTGGGCCATAAGTATGATAAAAAAAAAAGAGTAAAGTCGAATTCAAAATGGCTGTGCAGATGACCGCCATGGGCCTCAAATGTTTTGACCCTCCCATGTACTAATATGCTACAAACGGTAAGGTGATATCAAGCAACCACTTCCATTTTATCAGGGTGTATCCATACTTATGGCCCACCCTGTATTTCCTATTTTGTAGCAGAAGAAGATGAAAGTGACCCCTATAAATATCAATGTAATAAGTTATTCCTTTTATGAGACCCTGAGAACATTCACTAAAAAGAATGAGCGTCTCACAGTTCAGAAGCATTACTTGAACAGTGTTACAGCACCTAGCTAGGCAATGTATCACCATCCCTTTTTGATATACTAATCGGAACCAGTGACTGATTTTTTTTTTCCCCCCCGAATCCAGTTCATTTTTTTATACCATTTCCATGATTATTGGGGCCGTTATCTTGCCAGAGCTCCTGCCCGAAGCTGAAATTAGCTTTATAACAGCTACATGAACATAAGAAACGTCACTTAGAGAACAAACTGTTGTCTTCTGTGGTCATGCTCAGAGCTCTATACAGAGGTCACTGTGGAGGGAAGGGAAGAAAGTAATCCATCTTTCACCCATTGTCAATGAGGAGCCCTGTGTATCTATATATATATATATGTCATATACTAATGCGAAATGTAAGGCGCTGTAGAGTCCAATCTCACAAAAGGAATTCTGCACAAAGTTGAAGTTTCTCACCTAGACAGGTTGCGTGAGACACAACCACTATATTTTTTAAAAAAAAAAAAACTTAGCCGGAGTATGAGTTGGTATACATGCAACCTGTAAGCTCATGTTCACACTGGTGATAAGACAAAGAAAACCCAAGATAATAAAATTAAGGACATATACCCTGCTGTAACTAAATAGAGGCTTAATGCATATAAATAAACATAGGGTACTTTGTAAACACTGTTTTTGAGGTGAACCCAATCGGGACAGTATCTACACTCTCTAATATTAAAACCTTAACATGGGTCAAAACAGGCCTCAATGTAAATAAGGGGTGAGAGTGACTGGGTCCCAACTGGACATACAGCCATGGGAGCCACTAGATGAAATGCTCAGCTCACTGAAAAAACTGGATAGTCACCCTTCACCGCTAACCTGCAGTAATCATACAAAAGAAAATGGAGGGTTCCAGATCCATGGATAAAAACTTCAACGTATGGCAGGCAACTGTACATTCAAACGCGTTTCAGGCATTTGGCTCTTGTTCACTGAATAATAGTACTGCATCATAGACAACATTTAGAACCATAACTACCAATCTTGGAGAAATAACATCAAGAGTCTATTCATTGCAGGTACAAAGCATGGAGAACACATCATCACGACATTGTTTCCAAAAAGGTAAATCCTCTAGTGTAATCACCTTCTTTAGACGAAGGGAGTTCTTTCATACAGAGAAAGAAGGGAATTTTGTTTACTTACCGTAAATTCCTTTTCTTCTAGCTCCTATTGGGAGACCCAGACAATTGGGTGTATAGCTTCTGCCTCCGGAGGCCACACAAAGTATTACACTTTAAAAAGTGTAACCCCTCCCCTCTGCCTATACACCCTCCCGTGGATCACGGGCTCCTCAGTTTTGGTGCAAAAGCAGGAAGGAGAAAACTTATAAATTGGTCTAGGGTAAATTCAATCCGAAGGATGTTCGGAGAACTGAAAACCATGAACCAAAAGAACAATTCAACATGAACAACATGTGTACACAAAAGAACAACCAGCCCGAAGGGAACAGGGGCGGGTGCTGGGTCTCCCAATAGGAGCTAGAAGAAAAGGAATTTACGGTAAGTTAACAAAATTCCCTTCTTCTTTGTCGCTCCATTGGGAGACCCAGACAATTGGGACATCCAAGAGCAGTCCCTGGGTGGGTAAAAGAATACCTCAATAAAAAGAGCAGAAACGGCCCCCTCTTACAGGTGGGCAACCGCCGCCTGAAGGACTCGCCTACCTAGACTGGCGTCTGCCGAAGCATAGGTATGCACTTGATAGTGTTTCGTGAAAGTGTGCAGACTAGATAGACCACGTAGCTGCCTGACACACCTGCTGAGCCGTAGCCCAATGCCGCAATGCCCAGGACGCACCCACGGCTCTGGTAGAATGGGCTTTCAGCCCTGAAGGAAGCGGAAGCCCAGAAGAACGGTAGGCTTCGAGAATCGGTTCCTTGATCCACCGAGCCAAGGTTGACTTGGAAGCCTGCGAACCCTTACGCTGGCCAGCGACAAGGACAAAGAGCGCATCTGAACGACGCAGGGGCACCGTGCGAGACACGTAGAGCTGTAGTGCTCTCACCAGATCCAAAGAGTGCAAATCCTTTTCACATTGGTGAATTGGATTAGGGCAAAATGAAGGTAAGGAGATATCCTGATTGAGATGAAAAGGGGATACCACCTTAGGGAGAAATTCCGGGACCGGACGCAGAACCACCTTATCCTGGTGAAACACCAGGAAGGGGGCTTTGCATGACAGCGCTGCAAGCTCAGACACTCTCCGGAGTGATGTAACTGCCACTAGAAAGACCACCTTCTGCGAAAGACGTGATAAAGAGACATCCCGCAGCGGCTCGAAAGATGGTTTCTGAAGAGCCGTTAGCACCCTGTTAAGATCCATGGGTTCCAGCGGACGCTTGTAAGGTGGGACTATGTGGCAAACTCCCTGCAGGAACGTGCGGACCTGCGGAAGTCTGGCTAGACGCTTTTGAAAAAATACGGAGAGCGCCGATACTTGGCCCTTGAGAGAGCCGAGTGACAAACCCTTGTCCATTCTGGATTGAAGGAAAGAAAGAAAAGTGGGTAAGGCAAACGGCCATGGAGGAAAACCGTTATCAGAGCACCAGGATAAGAAGATTTGCCAAGACCTGTAATAGATCTTGGCGGACGTTGGCTTCCTGGCCTGTCTCATGGTGGCAATGACATCCTGAGATAACCCTGAAGACGCTAGGAGCCAGGACTCAATGGCCACACAGTCAGGTTGAGGGCCACAGAATTCAGATGGAAAAATGGGCCTTGTGACAGCAAGTCTGGGCGGTCTGGAAGCGCCCACGGTTGACCCACCGTGAGATGCCACAGATCCGGGTACCACGACCGCCTCGGCCAGTCTGGAGCGACGAGAATGGCGCGACGGCAGTCGGACCTGATCTTGCGTAACACTCTGGGCAGCATCGCCAGAGGAGGAAACACATAAGGCAGTCGAAACTGCGACCAATCCTGAACTAACGCGTCCGCCGCCAGAGCTCTGTGATCCTGGGACCGTGCCATGAATGCCGGGACTTTGTTGTTGTGCCGTGACGCCATGAGATCGACGTCCGGCGTTCCCCAGCGGCGACAGATCTCTCGAAACACTTCTGGGTGCAGAGACCATTCCCCCGCATCCATGCCCTGACGACTGAGAAAATCTGCTTCCCAGTTTTCTACGCCCGGGATGTAAACTGCGGAGATGGTGGAGGCTGTGGCTTCCACCCACTGCAGAATCCGCCGGACTTCCTGGAAGGCTTGACGACTGCGAGTGCCGCCTTGGTGGTTGATGTATGCGACGGCAGTGGCGTTGTCCGACTGGATACGGATCTGCCTGCCCTCCAGCCACCGATGGAAAGCCAATAGGGCTAGATACACTGCCCTTATCTCCAGAACATTGATCTGAAGGGAAGACTCTATCGGAGTCCAGGTTCCCTGAGCCCTGTTGTGGAGAAGAAGGGAATTTTGTTACTTACCGTAAATTCCTTTTCTTCTAGCTCTTATTGGGAGACCCAGACGATTGGGGTATAGCTACTGCCCTCCGGAGGCCACACAAAGCACTACACTAAAAAGTGCAAGGCCCCTCCCCTTCTGGCTATACCCCCCCGTGGTATCACGGGTTCTCCAGTTTTAGTGCCAAAGCAAGAAGGAGGAAGCCAATAACTGGTTTAAACAAATTAACTCCGAATAACGTCGGAGAACTGAAAAACCGTTCAACATGAACAACATGTGTACCCGCAAACAACAAAAAAAAATCCCGAAGGACAACAGGGCGGGTGCTGGGTCTCCCAATAAGAGCTAGAAGAAAAGGAATTTACGGTAAGTAACAAAATTCCCTTCTTCTTCAGCGCTCTATTGGGAGACCCAGACGATTGGGACGTCCAAAAGCTGTCCCTGGGTGGGTAAAGAGATACCTCATGTTAGAGCTGCAAAACAGCCCTCCCCTACGGGGATGTCACTGCCGCCTGCAGGACTCTTCTACCTAAGCTGGCATCCGCCGAAGCATAGGTATGCACCTGATAATGTTTGGTGAAAGTGTGCAGACTCGACCAGGTAGCTGCCTGGCACACCTGTTGAGCCGAAGCCTGGTGTCGCAAAGCCCAGGACGCACCCACAGCTCTGGTTGAGTGGGCTTTCAGCCCTGAAGGAACCGGAAGCCCAGCAGAACGGTAGGCTTCCAGAATTGGTTCTTTGATCCATCGAGCCAGGGTGGCTTTAGAAGCCTGCGACCCCTTGCGCTGGCCAGCGACAAGGACAAAAAGTGCATCTGAACGGCGGATAGGCGCCGTGCGAGAAATATAGATTCTGAGTGCTCTCACCAGATCTAGCAAACGTAAGTCTTTCTCATACCGGTGAACCGGCTGAGGACAAAAGGAAGGCAAGGATATATCCTGATTAAGATGAAACGAGGATACGACCTTAGGGAGAAACTCCGGAATGGGGCGCAGCACTACCTTGTCCTGGTGGAACACCAGGAAGGGAGCCTTGGATGACAGAGCTGCCAGCTCAGACACTCGCCGAAGCGATGTGATCGCAACAAGAAACGCCACTTTCTGTGACAGGCGAGAAAAGGAAACGTCCTTTAGAGGCTCGAAGGGCGGCTTTTGCAGAGCAACTAGTACTCTGTTCAGATCCCATGGATCTAACGGCCGCTTGTACGGGGGCACAATATGACAGACCCCCTGTAGGAACGTGCGCACCTTAGGAAGACGTGCTAGACGCTTCTGAAAAAACACAGATAGTGCCGAGACTTGCCCTTTAAGGGAGCTGAGCGACAAGCCCTTTTCCAACCCCGATTGCAGGAAGGAAAGAAAGGTGGGCAATGCAAATGGCCAAGGGGATACTCTCTGTGCAGAGCACCAGGATAAGAAAATCTTCCACGTTCTGTGGTAGATCTTAGCAGACGTTGACTTCCTAGCTTGTCTCATTGTGGCTACGACTCCTTGAGATAATCCTGCGGACGCTAGGATCCAGGACTCAATGGCCACACAGTCAGGTTCAGGGCCGCAGAATTCTGATGGAAAAACGGCCCTTGGGACAGTAAGTCTGGTCGGTCTGGCAGTGACCACGGTCGACCGACCGTGAGATGCCACAGATCCGGATACCACGATCTCCTCGGCCAGTCTGGGGCGACGAGTATGACGCGGCTGCAATCGGATCTGATCTTGCGTAACACTCTGGGCAAGAGTGCCAGAGGTGGGAAGACGTACGGGAGCCGGAACTGCGACCAATCTTGAACTAATGCGTCTGCCGCCAGAGCTCTTTGATCGCGCGACCTCGCCATGAATGCCGGGACCTTGTTGTTGTGCCGGGACGCCATTAGGTCGACGTCCGGCACGCCCCATCGGCGACAGATTTCCTGAAACGCGTCCGGGTGAAGGGACCATTCCCCTGCGTCCATGCCCTGGCGACTGAGGAAGTCTGCTTCCCAATTTTCTACGCCTGGGATGTGAACCGCGGATATGGTGGATGCTGTGTCCTCCACCCACATTAGAATGCGCCGGACTTCTTGGAATGCTTGCCGACTGCGCGTCCCTCCTTGGTGGTTGATGTATGCCACCGCTGTGGAGTTGTCCGACTGGATTCGGATCTGCTTTCCTTCCAGCCACTGTTGGAAGGCCAGTAGGGCAAGATACACTGCCCTGATTTCCAGAACATTGATCTGAAGGGTGGACTCCTGCGGAGTCCACGTCCCCTGGGCCCTGTGGTGGAGAAACACTGCTCCCCACCCTGACAGACTCGCATCTGTCGTGACCACTGCCCAGGATGGGGGCAGGAAGGATCTTCCCTGAGACAATGAGGTGGGAAGGAGCCACCATTGTAGAGAGTCCTTGGCCGTCTGGGAAAGAGAGACTTTCCTGTCCAGGGACGTTGACTTCCCGTCCCATTGGCGGAGAATGTCCCATTGAAGTGGGCGCAGATGAAACTGCGCAAAGGGAACTGCTTCCATGGCTGCCACCATCTTCCCGAGGAAGTGCATGAGGCGCCGTAAGGGGTGCGACTGGCCTTGAAGGAGGGATTGCACCCCTGTCTGTAGGGACCGCTGCTTGTTCAGCGGAAGCTTCACTCTCGCTGCTCGAGTATGGAACTCCATGCCAAGATACGTTAGTGACTGTGACGGTGACAGATTCGACTTTGGAAAGTTGATGATCCATCCGAACGTCTGTAGAGTCTCCAGCGTAGCATGTAGACTGAGTTGGCATGCCTCTTGAGAGGGTGCCTTGACAAGTAGATCGTCTAGGTAAGGGATCACCGAGTGTCCCTGAGAGTGCAAGACTGCTACCACCGCCGCCATGACCTTGGTGAAGACCCGGGGGGCTGTCGCCAGACCGAATGGCAGAGCTACGAACTGAAGATGGTCGTTTCCTATCACAAAACGTAGAAAACGTTGATGTTCTGTAGCAATTGGCACGTGGAGATAAGCATCTTTGATGTCTATTGAGGCAAGGAAGTCTCCTTGAGACATTGAGGCAACGACAGAGCGGAGGGTTTCCATCCGGAACCGTCTGGCGTGCACATGTTTGTTGAGCAGCTTTAGATCCAGAACAGGACGGAACGAGCCGTCCTTTTTTGGAACCACAAAGAGATTGGAGTAAAACCCTCGCCCTTGTTCCTGAGGCGGTACAGGAACCACTACTCCTTCCGCTCTTAGGGAGTCCACCGCCTGCAGCAGGGCATCTGCTCGGTCTGGATGTGGGGAGGTTCTGAAGAACCGAGCTGGAGGACGAGAACTGAACTCGATTCTGTACCCGCGAGACAAAATGTTTGTCACCCACCGGTCTTTGACCTGTGACATCCAAATGTCGGAAAAGCGGGAGAGCCTGCCCCCGACCGGAGATGCGGAGGGGGGGGGCTGGAAGTCATGAGGTAGCCGCTTTGGAAGCGGTTCCTCCATTTGCTTTCTTGGGGCGTGCGTGAGCCCGCCAGGAATCTGAGACTCTTTGCGTCCTCTGAGTCCCTTTGGACGAGGAGAATTGTGTCTTGCCCGAACCTCGAAAGGACTGAAACTTCTGCTGCCATTTTTTCTGCTGAGGTTTGCTTGATCTGGGCTGGGGTAAGGAAGAGTCTTTACCCTTGGACTGTTTAATGATGTCAGCCAATGGCTCGCCAAACAGTCTATCTCTAGATAAAGGCAAGCTGGTTAAACATTTTTTGGAACCAGCATCTGCTTTCCAGTCCTTTAACCACAAGGCTCTGCGCAAAACTACCGAATTGGCGGACGCCATTGAGGTGCGGCTGGTAGATTCTAGGACCGCATTGATAGCGTAAGACGCAAACGCAGACATCTGCGAGGTAAGGGACGCCACTTGCGGCACCGCTGGATGTATGATAGCATCCACTTTTGCTAAACCAGCTGAAATAGCTTGGAGTGCCCATACGGCTGCGAATGCTGGAGCAAACGACGCGCCGATAGCTTCATAGACAGATTTTAACCAAAGGTCCATCTGTCTGTCATTGGCATCCTTAAGTGAAGCGCCATCCTCCACTGCAACTATGGATCTAGCTGCAAGTTTGGAAATCGGGGGGTCTACTTTTGGACACTGGGTCCAGCGCTTGACCACATCAGGGGGGAAAGGAAAACGTGTATCCTTAGAACGTTTAGAGAAACGCCTTTCTGGATGAGCGTCGTGTTTCTGGATTGACTCTCTGAAGTCAGAGTGATCCAAGAAAGCACTCAATTTACGCTTGGGATAGAGGAAACGAAACTTCTCCTGCTCTGCAGCTGCCTCCTCTGCAGAAGGAGCTGGGGGAGAAATATCCAACAGTCTATTGATGGCTGAGATAAGATCGTTTACCATGGCGTCCCCATCCGGGGTATCCAGATTGAGAGGGGTTCCAGGATAAGACTCCTGATCACTCTCTTCAGACGCATCACAGGGCGACTGATTGCGCTGAGACCCTGAGCAGTGTGATGACGTTGAGGGTCTTTCCCAGCGAGCTCGCTTAGGGTGGCTGGGGCTATCATCTGAGTCATAATACTCAGCCTGGGAAGCCGGGGACCCCCTTGCAGTCTGGATTAATTCCAACTGAGGGGGATTAGAGGACAGAGACCTCGCCGTGTCCATAGACTGAGCCCCAGTCATGGATTGCAAAGTTTCAAGGATTTTTGCCATAGTCACAGACATTCCATCAGCAAAAACTGCAAAGTCTGTCCCTGACACCGGGGCAGGACTTACAAGCGTCTCAGCCTGGGTCACTACCTCTCCGGACTCCGGCTGGCGAAGCAGCACCGGATCTGAGCATTGCACACAATGGGGGTCTTTGGAACCTGCTGGTAGAGCAGCCCCACATGCAGCACACGCAGTGTACACAGCCCTAGCCTTGGCAGCCTTGCGTTTTGTGGATGACATGTTGCTGCCTCCTCAGAGCGATCTGGGGTATCCAGCCAGGAAGCGACCTCACAGTGCAAGAAATAAATAAATATATATATCTGGTGACACAGTACACCAATACACACTGAGGCACTAGAGGGGCCAGCTGAAATGCCGCTTACCGCCCGCTTAAGAGCGGGTGTGTGGTCTCCAAAAGCCCCCTAGTCCAGGTCTCCCAGAGCCTTGCGTCCTTCCTCTAGCCAGACTGCATGTAATGGCTGCCGGCGTCCTGGGAGAGGATGGGGGGCGGGCCCTGGGCGTTCCTGACTAAGAGCGGGAAGCCTGCTTCCCTCTGTGCCTAGTGAGAGGGCTGGAGCATGTAAATCAGGCTCCAGCCCTCGTCGCTGCTGTGAAACAGCGTCTCTCCCCTACCCTGATTGACAGGGTGGGGGCGGGAACGAAGCGGAACTAGGCCGCAAAAAAACCGGGGACTAAATTTATAAACGCCGCCGCCGTAAAAGCGCGGTCGGCGTGTCCCCGGCGCACTACAAGTCACAGCAGCGCCGCCGGTCCAGTGGGGGTCGGCGCTGCGTTCCCACAACACAAAAGTCCCCCAGTAAACTGCAGGAACACCAACTCAATCGTTACGGTCCCCGGCGCACTACAACACCCAGCCAGCCCGGAGTGTGTCTGTGCCTGCCGGGGACACAGAGTACCTGTATGATGCAGGGCCTTGTCCCTGATTGTACTCCTGCTCCGTATCCATCAGGTGCTATGGGTCTGTGGATGGAGCCCGGCGTCAGAGCTTAGAGGCCGGCAGGATCCCACTTCCACAGAGCCCTACAAGGGGATGTGGAAGGAAAACAGCATGTGGGGCTCCAGCCCCTGTACCAGCAATAGGTACCTCAACCTTACAACACCATCCACGGGTGAGAAGGGAGCATGCTGGGGGCCCTATATGGGCCCTCTTTTCTTCCATCCGAAATAGTCAGCAGCTACTGCTGACTAAAATCTGTGGAGCTATGCGTGGATGTCTGACCTCCTTCGCACAAAGCTTGAAAACTGGAGAACCCGTGATACCACGGGGGGGTATAGCCAGAAGGGGAGGGGCCTTGCACTTTTTAGTGTAGTGCTTTGTGTGGCCTCCGGAGGGCAGTAGCTATACCCCAATCGTCTGGGTCTCCCAATAGAGCGCTGAAGAAAAACGGCTCCCCACCCTGACAGGCTCGCGTCCGTGGTGACCACAGCCCAGGTTGGGGGTAGGAAGGATTTTCCCTGCGATAGAGAATTGGGAAGGAGCCACCACTGAAGTGACGTCTTGGTTGCAAGGGAAAGAGAGACGTTCCTGTCGAGGGAAGCCGACTTCCTGTCCCATTTGCGGAGAATGTCCCATTGGAGTGGCCGTAGATGGAATTGCGCGAACGGCACTGCCTCCATCGCTGCCACCATCTTCCCCAGGAAGTGCATGAGGCGCCTTAAGGGGTGTGACTGACTCCGAAGAAGTGATTGCACCCCTGCCTGCAGAGAAAGCTGTTTGTCCCGTGGTAGCTTGACTACCGCTGACTGTGTATGAAACTCCATCCCGAGGTAAGTCAGTGATTGGGTCGGTGTCAACTTGGATTTCGGGAAGTTGATGATCCACCCGAACTGCTGGAGAGTCGCCAGAGCGACGGTAAGGCTGTGTTGACACGCCACCCGAGAAGGGGCCCTGACTAGGAGATCGTCTAAGTAGGGAATCACCGAGTGGCCCTGAGAGTGTAGGACCGCCACGACGGATGCCATGACTTTGGTGAAAACCCATGGGGCTGTCGCCAGGCCAAAAGGCAATGCCACGAACTGAAGGTGTTCGTCCCCGATGGCGAAACGCAAGAAGCGTTGATGTTCGGGTGCGATCGGCACGTGGAGATAAGCATCCTTGATGTCGATCGATGCTAGGAAGTCTCCTTGTGACATCGAGGCGATGACCGAGCGGAGAGATTCCATCCGAAACCGTCTGGTTCTCACATGTTTGTTGAGCAGCTTGAGGTCCAGAACGGGACGGAATGATCCGTCCTTTTTTGGCACCACGAACAAGTTGGAGTAAAAGCCGCGACCACGTTCCTGAAGGGGAACGGGGGTCACAACTCCTTCTGTTTTCAGAGCGTCCACTGCCTGAAAAAGTGCGTTGGCCTGAGCGGGGGGCGGAGAGGTTCTGAAGAAACGAGCCGCAGGACGAGAGCTGAACTCTATCCTGTAACCGTGAGACAGAATGTCTCTCACCCATCGGTCTTGAACATGTGGCCACCAGGCGTCGCCAAAGCGGGAGAGCCTGCCACCGACCGAGGATGCGGCTAGGGGATGCCGAGAGTCATGAGGAGGCCGCCTTGGAGGCAGTGCCTCCTGCGGCCTTTTGGGGGCGTGACTTGGACCGCCACGCATAGGAGTTCCTCTGGCCTTTCTCCGGCCTGCTGAACGAAGAGGATTGGGGCTTGGCGGAGGGACGAAAGGACCGAAACCTCGATTATATTTTCCGTTGCTGAGGTCTCTTAGGTTTGGACTGGGGTAAGGAGGAGTCCTTTCCCTTGGATTCCTTAATAATCTCATCCAATCGTTCGCCAAACAATCGTTCGCCAGAAAACGGCAAACCGGTTAAGAACCTCTTGGAGGCCGAGTCTGCCTTCCATTCGCGCAGCCACATGGCCCTGCGGACTGCCACAGAGTTAGCGGATGCCACAGCTGTACGGCTAGCAGAGTCTAGGACTGCGTTCATGGCGTAGGAAGAAAAAGCTGACGCTTGAGAAGTCAAAGACGCAACTTGCGGAGCAGAATTACGTGTGACAGCATTAATCTCAGCCAGACAAGCTGAGATAGCTTGGAGTGCCCACACGGCTGCAAAGGCCGGGGCAAAAGACGCGCCCGTGGCCTCATAGATGGACTTCACCAGGAGCTCTATCTGCCTGTCAGTGGCATCCTTTAGCGATGAGCCATCTGCAACCGATACCACAGATCTAGCCGCCAATCTAGAGACTGGAAGATCCACCTTGGGACATTGAGCCCAACCATTAACGACTTCAGAGGGGAAGGGGTAACGCGTGTCAGTGAGGCGCTTAGTAAAGCGCTTGTCCGGAACCGCTCTGGGCTTCTGGACAGCGTCTCTGAAGTTAGAGTGATCGAAAAACACACTACGTGTACGTTTGGGGAACCGAAACTGGTGTTTCTCCTGCTGAGACGCCGACTCCTCTACAGTAGGAGGCGGGGAAGAGAGATCCAACACCTGGTTGATGGACGAGATAAGATCATTCACTAAGGCGTCCCCTTCAGGTGTATCAAGGTTAAGGGCGACGTCAGGGTCAGAGCCCTGAGCTGCGACGTCCGCCTCGTCCTCCAGAGAGTCCTCAAGCTGGGAACCCGAGCAGCGTGAAGAAGTCGGGGAAGATTCCCAGTGAGCCCGCTTAGCCGGTCTAGGACTGTGGTCCGGGCAGGAGTCCTCCACGTGGGACCTAGGGCCCGACCTGGGAGCGCGCTGCGGTGCAGACCGAGAGGGGCCTGGAGGCGACGATCCAACAGGGGCCGGGGCCTGTGTAAGGACCGGTCTGGACTGCAAAGCTTCTAGCAGCTTGGCAGACCATTTGTCCATAGACTGAGCCATGGATTGTGAAAGTGACTCAGAGAGTTTCTCAGCAAAAGAGGCGAACTCTGTCCCTGCCGCCTGGACAGGGGGAGCAGGGGGGTCTACATGAGCCGAGGGGCCCACTAGTGACCGAGGCTCCGGCTGAGCAAGCGAAACAGGGGTCGAGCATTGCTCACAGTGAGGGTAGGTGGAACCCGCAGGTAACATAGCCCCACAAGAGGTACAGGCCGCAAAAAAACCCTGTGCCTTAGCAGCTTTGCTCCTTGTGGACGACATGCTGTTGTCTCCTAGGAGAATGATCACTGAGGGTATATGGGCAAAAAAGGGTATACAGCCCGACCGAACAGAAATATATATATAAATACGTATCTATTCCGGCACCCTAGGGGGGACCAGCACCGGGTGACCGGTGTGGCTTACCGACCGCTAACAAGCAGAGAGTGTGTGTTCTCCAGATTCCCTGCCTTAGGTCCCCCGGAGCTGCAGAGCTGTTCCTGAGAATCCTCCACCGGCAGAATGCCCAAAAAATGGCTGCCGGAGCTCTCAGGGGAGGAGTGGAGCCGTGGGCGGCGCCAGAAAAGTGCGGGAATCTGGGGTCCCCACAGTGATCAGTGAGGGGGGAGGAAACATGCAGGATGCTCCATCCCTCACATCCGACGTCAGGTTGGCAGTCCCGCCCTTACCCCTGACAGGCAGGCCCGGGGGCGGGATTTTTGCGACTAGGCCGCGATGAGGCCGGGGACTAAATTTGAGACCGCGCCCGACAAGCAGGCACGGTCGTTGCGGAAGTCCGCCGGCCTTCTCAATTCGGCAGCTGCCGCAGCGTCCGGGAAGAAGGTGCGCTCCTGCACAGACCCCAATGGGGACACATAGTACCTTAGAGTTGCAGCGCCCGGTCCCTGAGATTGAATAGACTCCGGTCCGGCAGATTCCCACAGGGGCTGCGGAGGGAGCACGGTCCCAGTAAATGGATGACCGCTCAAGATCCCACTTCTCCCAGAGCCGCTAAGGGATGGTGAAGGAGACGGCATGAGGCTCCGGCCTTTGTACCCGCAATGGGTACCTCAACCTTAACAACACCGCCGACGTAGTGGGGTGAGAAGGGAACATGCCGGGGGCCCCGTGGGGGCCCTCTTTTCTTCCAACGACATAACTAATATGAGAATGCATGAGTGGATGTGTGCCTCCTTCCACACAAAGCATAAAACTGAGGAGCCCGTGATCCACGGGAGGGTGTATAGGCAGAGGGGAGGGGTTACACTTTTTAAAGTGTAATACTTTGTGTGGCCTCCGGAGGCAGAAGCTATACACCCAATTGTCTGGGTCTCCCAATGGAGCGACAAAGAAATAATAGAATTATATATATGCAATATATGCAAAGCATTAACAAACAAATATATTATCTAGGATAGAAAGCATAAATTCCCAAGAGCATCATCCTAAAACAATATCCACTTTATAAAATCCTATAAACAGGTATACGATGTCTATCCAGTTTTTTCTATATACCACGGGTGATTCATCAATCCAGCATACACAGTGAGCATACAAATCTTTTCTTTACCTAATAAAGTCTATAATCCACTCCTTTACCGCCGTTGTAAAGGCTCCGTTACACGCAACGATATCGCTAACAAGATGTCGTTGGGGTCACGGAATTCGTGCCGCACATCCGGCCTCGTTAGCCACGTCGTTGCGTGTGACACGTACGTACGAGCGACTGCTAACTATGTAAAATACTCACCAAATCGTTGATTGTTGACACGTCGTCCATTTCCCAAATGTCATTGCTCGTGTAGGACGCAGTTTGTTCATCGTTCCTGAGGCAGCACACATCGCTACGTGTGACACCCCGGGAACGACGAACAACACCGTACCTGAGTCCTCTGGCAACGAGGTGGGCGTGACTTTCTGTGGCTGCTCTACGCCCCTCCGCTTCAATTGGACGCCTGCCGTGTGACGTCGCACAAACCGCCCCCTTAGCAAAGAGGCAGTTCGCCGGCCACAGCGACGTCACTAGAAAGGTAAGTACGTATGACGGGTACTAGCGATTTTGTACGCCACGGGCAGCGATTTGCCCGTGACGCACAAACGATGGGGGTGGGTGCTTTCACGAGCGACATCGCTAGCGATGTTGCTGCTTGTAAAGCCCCCTTTACAGCGGTGCCGCGGTTCACCTTCACAGGGCACACTATGTGTCTTCACGCGAGCCTCGTGGCCAATCAATGGCCACAAACCTCACTTCCTTTTCATTGCTCATTTGGTCAGAAGGTAGGGAGACAGAAGCCGGCACATGAGCCCCGGGTATGTGAACCATGACACCGCTGGAACGGCACCTGTACGGGAGGGGACTATAGGCTTTATTATTTTACCAGTGAAAAACGTGAATTCAAAAGGGGTTGTCCTAGTAGTGGACAAGCCCTGATAGTAATGTACAATAAATTTGTTGTGGGTAAGTTTTGATCATACGTAAATACTTGGATTGCTCTGTGCAATAAACAATTCACATAACAGTGTGCTACATAGTGGAACTCCGTCCTCCCATTACCACCGCACAAGTGTAGCCCAGTCAATGAAGGCAGTAATGATGTTGCTATCTTTTGAAATCAATGATGTTTATTTTTTTTTTTTCATAGAGATTACCAATGTAATGAAAACCACCGTGGTCCTCAATTGATCCAAGTTAGCAAAAGTTCCCTGTGAATTCTATAGGATACAGTAAAAAAAAAATGGACATTTGTTAATAAGATAATTCTGTTTCGAATTTAGCAACACGATACCTGTCAATTTCAGCAAATCCGGGGATGTATGCCTCCAGCATTTCCGTAAAAGTTTCCATATCAAAATCTTCATCTGAGGAGTCTTGAGATCCCAGTTCTTCTAAAACCCCAGTGACATACGAAAAGAAAACTTCATCCATAGCACTAAGAAGGTGGGAGAAACCAGAAAAGTGCAAACACAAGAGGGGATGTTAATTATTTCATGTCAGAATTCTAGTGAAACCAAAAGACACTGGGGAAGACGATCTAAATATGCCAGAATTCTGGACAGGACTTGCATCACATTTATTATCTGTGTTAGATACTTTTTATGCCTCATTGAACTGTAGGGTCTGACTTGGCGAGATATGATGCGGCTTATTATAATAAGAAGTGGCTTAAGGTACAACATTGTCTAACAAAACTGAGGCCATAGTAAGCCAACTAATAGGTAGTGTACAGTAAGGCTAGACCATTGTTTCCCAAACATCAGTCCTCATGGCTGCCAACAAGCCATGT